>NW_020651082.1:7855274-7930016 GCF_003573695.1 Papaver somniferum | reverse complement strand
TAGTCTACAGACACACACGATAGGGCTTTGTGTGGTTGAGTGTAAATTTCATCCCAACTTATAAGAAGGGCAATAATTGTAAGAAGTGCAATATAACCATCTCCACAACTATAGCCGCCAATGAATGGATTGAAGATAAAACCTCGACAAAGAATGTACTACAATTAAGATCTGTCGGTTGATAACTACGACCTATATGATTCAAACCTGAAATCTATCACACCTCTGACTATCAGAGAAATACGTACAAATGTGATTCCCATAAACATGTATTTAGCATAAATTCATTTAAGTTATTTTCCAAGTGATCATGACTAGAAGTAATTTATATATCTATCGTGATGATATTTCAATTTACCATTCGTATGGTACTAGTTCTCAGTTCTCTATACTAGATAGATAGTAAGAGTTGATGCACCATTAATGCTAAGCGTTTAACCTTAATTCACCATTAAGACTTGCGTGAATTATAATTGAAGTTGTCTTTGCCATCGTTTTCGACTTTTTGTACAAAGGAAGTTTTTTTTCAAAATTATTTAATGAGGGTGGAAGACACAGTACCGTTGAATATATATCTTGCCATAGAGTGCTTTGTATGATGAGTCCATCGACATCTGACGTGAATGATTATGGCAGGTAGTATCGTAATGTAGAGGATGCTTTGCTGGATACAAATTCCCCATTGCTAATATACCCATAATAACCACGAAGAATCACCATAATAAATTCTAAAATAGATTTATTTACTTTTAGACATGGAATTTGTCCATCTAGCATTTTACTCACGAGATCTCACCCAAGAGGATATTCACAAGGTATCACAATGTGTGCCACACAGAAGCCTCTACAAGTTCGTTTTTGGCGGTGAAACCCGTCTGAAGAAAGCCCTCGCACTGGTAAACAAGCTTGCACTGGAAGAGCTCGTTGAGGTCATCAGGTTTGCGAGGAGAAGAGGGATTTGATTTTAGCTGGAAGGGATCGCGACAGACATTTGGAAGGTATGTTTGAAGAAACGACTGAAGTTCAAGCCCTTGTGGGGTAGCTGTTGCTGCAAATGCACCTGGTGTTGCTGCTCCTGATGCTGGTCATTTTCACAGTCTCCATAATAGTTATTGCACTTATTTCCAGTAAGGGTAATATATTCATTTTCGCAGTATGTAATATTTACTTTACTTAATTTCGATGTCGGGTCATTTTCATTGTCTCCATAATATTTATTGCACTTATTTCCAGTAAGGGTAATATGGTGTGTAATATTTACTTATTTCCAATAAAGGTAGTCTGGTTATTTTCGTAGTCTCCATAATATTTTCTTGTACTTATTTCCAGTAAGAGTAATATGGTTATTTTCACAGTTTGTAATATTTACTTTAGTTATTTCTGATAAGGGTAGTCTGATCATTTTTATAGTTTCCAGAATCTTTATTGCACTTATTTACAATAAGGGTAATATGGTCATTTTCACAGTCTGTAATATATACTTTATTTATTTCCGATAAGAGTAGTCTGGTCATTTTCATAGTCTCCATAATATTTATTTCACTTATTTCCAGTAAGGGTAATATGGTCATTTTTACAGTCTGTAATATTTAATTTATTGATTTTCGATAAGGGTAGTATGGCATTTTCACTGTGTCCATAATATTTATTGCATTTATTTCCAGTAAAGGTTATATGATCATCTTCACAGTCTGTAATATTTACTTTACTTATTTCCGATAAGGGTAGTCTGGTCATTTTCACAGTTTCCAGAATATTCACAGCATTTATTTCCGGTAAGTTTAATTTGTCATTTTCATAGTTTTCAGAATTTTTGTTGCACTTATTCTGATAAGGGTAGTCTGGTCATTTTCACAATCTTCGAAATAAGTAGATATTTTGTTGTGGTTTTGTGGACAAAAAATCGGGAGAAAAAGTTGGTATTTGTCCAAGTCAAATTTCCTACAAAGTCATGACTTGTTGTCTCAGTCTTGATCCTAAGAGTTAAACATATATACATATATATATATATATATATATACATACATACATACATATATATATATATTGGTTTTCAGAAGTTACATTAAATGTTATTTTGTATAAATGTTGCGAAGTAGTGACAAGAAAAATCCTAAGAATTATTAATATGAGACTGTTATAGATGTGGTGAAATTATAATTGTGATTGTCTGGATAATTGTCAACAAATATTATTGTTACTAATAAAATAATTTAATATTTGTAATTATTATCACGAAAACAAAATTCATTAACAATTATAATTATTGAGGGACTTATTACAGATATATAAATGACTAAAAAATAAACTGAAACAAGTTACACCGTGATAAAATTCTTATTTTAATATAGTGTCGAGGCTTACATTTAAGGGTAGTGTCTCCTATTTATACTTTCTATTTGAACATTCCAGAAGACCTACTGTATTCTAAAAGACCTACTGTAGGAGCGTACTAGAAAACCTACTAGGCTAGATATTTCTAGCATCTAACTACTTATTTACTCTAGATAATTCTAGAGACCATTTACATACTAACTATCTAAAGAACCAACTAAACTAATCTAGTTTATTCTAGCTACTACTTACGGGGTTTTGTACTCTAGACATTACTAGAGCATATCCAAGACAACCTAGATATTTCTAGGATTATCTAGATATGTGTTAACACCTAACCAAAATCGGCGGGGGATATCCAACATAGCCATCCAACTTAAATTTCCAACTATTCAAGAAGTTCCTATTGAATGATACACTTTTAAATCAATGAAATTATGTCCAATTGGTGCAACCAGAATTATCTTCCATAATTAATCTCCTTTATCGCCAAGTTCAATAAACTTGCTGAGATATCCAACATACAATTTAGGTGCTATATTTGTATAGAAGATGACATATTGATGTATAAATTTGATCTCTTGTCCGGTTTTTCTTATCAAAAGAGTCGACGTATATCTAATGGATAAATTTGATCTTTGATTTGCATTACAACTCACGAATCCATGCATAGAACTCCTACAAGATAACCTGCTTGGAAGATAAAGGGACCAAATCAGCCAACACAATTTTGTATACTTGTATTCATTGAAGCGTCCAGTTATAACCTAACTCCATCTTTAGAAGTACAGCCAGGTATGGGGAATTATATCATCACATAGTCTTCTCCATATACTTTGGCCCTTTCCATAGGTGCGCAAGAAGTTGACACATCAAAGCTACGTACACCAGTAAGTTAAAATGTTTCATCACTATTTATACTTGTTCTTTATCAGAAAATTTCACAAAGACATCTAGTTGACATCGTTAAAACTTAAAATTCGAGTTTCCGAGTGAACAGAATTCGTAAATGTACAATGTATGCGCAGTTCTTCATTCTACTACTTGGAATTCTTTCATGTTCTTGGCTTTATATGCTTCAGCAGCTGGTGAAAGTAATTGATAAAAAAAAAAGACTTTTAGTAAGTAATCATATTTAACGAGGATAAGTAAGTTCGCAGGCAATCTTTTTTAAACGATGATCCAAATAAACTCTTATCAAGATAAAAAAAAACAGCCTAACCAACCATGCATAGGGCACATGTTAACGAAAGGCTCTGAGTCTTTTAATACAGTGCAAATAGGATATCCAAACACTCGTCCTATCAAGTGCATTATAATCTCTATTTCTATCTCTGTTTCTGTTTAGGAAACACTAGTCCAGAAGGGCCTATAAATGACATATGAAATCTGTTTTAAAACATGGTTTATCACGGCTTTCATCTGTCATTCGAACCGTTATTTATTTGGTGCGACTCTTTATAAATAACGAATCGAAAACGTCATTTAACTATGACAAATAAAGTATGTGACTTTAAGTCACGGACATACTCTATTATTTAGTATCACGGTTATCATATGTTAAATTTAATAACAATTGATGTCTGTCCTACGTAAATGCTCTGTCATCATTCAGCCTACTGATTCAGACATTAGTATTTAGATATGGCGATTTAGACATTAGTATTCAGATCGGGTGATTCAGAAGTTGGTTGAATCTGAGACAAAATTTTCCCCTAGTTTTGAAAACAAAATATTAAATGAAACGGTTTAAATTCTAGTTGCAATTTAAAGAACTTTATATTAATATAAAAAAAAACATTCAACACATAGAATCTCCAAATACAAACTGAAAGACAAATTATAGAAACCTAGAATTGCATACTAAACATTAAAACTGAAATCCATCTACTAAGATTGTCACCTAATCTTGCCACTCTAATTTGGTAGCTCTCCTACAAGATTTACATAAGTTTTTGGCCACTTATTCTTGTCATCTGTTGCAATATCTCCAATTACTCCTTCCATTTCGCATAACATAGCACTTGCATTCATAATTTTATCAAACTTATGATCACGACCTTCCTAATGAACACATTCTGCAATGGGTAAATGCTTGATGTAGCCTTCCCAATATCCTTTCCAATCATCTCAGGGATAAATTTTGCCACCAATTCTTTAAGATCACATGAAGAGGCCAGGTTTACCATGATTTCAGCCATCTTGTGAAGAATCCGACAACACAAAGTACAGATGATACAATCAGGAAATAATAAGAAAATGTTGGTTTACCATGATTTCCCTATTCTTCCAATAGGGTCACAAAAGAATCTTACACACATGAATCACATGAAATGATAAGAAAATGTTGAATTCGAAAGACCCAACTTCACCTCTCGAATCTGGCTAGATTGAGCATAACAAATTCTCTTGACCTGTTTGTCTGACTGCTTGGTGAATATACTGCAGAACGATGAAACAATCTTGAGAAAATGTTGAAATCGAAAGACATAACTTCACCTCTCGAATCTGGCTAGATTGGGCATAACAGGTTCTCTTGACTTGTTTGTCTCGCTGCTTGGTGAATCTAATGCAGAATGTCCTCGAGGTGAAGTTGTCTGTTGTCTTGACATTAATATGCATTTCAATCAATGTCTGCCACTTTCTTACAAGAGGTCTCAACTTGTCTGTGGTAAAATCCATTCCCTGAATCAAACAATTATAAATATATGTATCAAAATAAATCATTAATAAGAGACGGAATTGTAGATTGTTACTTACCCAGAAATTGGTAAGAACATTCTTTCTTTTAACATCCTCAACTCTAAGTCTGAACTTCTTGCACACTTGATCCTCATTGCCTCAAAGATCAGCCAATGAAACCTCACAGTTGGCGAGTGAGTCCTTAGGAAGCAATCTGGAAAACAAGGAGAACATGCAATCCATTAATGTACATTGTTAAGATTATGAAGCAAATGAGGCTGATACTTGAAATACTGGCTTTGTAACCGTTAGCTAAGATCATAAATCATTGGCAGACTCAATACTAAAACATGAAACAAAGAGATGAGTCAGGTGAAAACAATGAAGCTATGTCTTATAGTCATCATGGGTATATCTGAAAGAACAAGTGCCTCAACAAAATCACAAAGCAAGTTTTCAGCAGGAATTGGTGCCAAAGCTTGTAAGCATCACCTACGATCATAGTTGTGCTACATCAGTATACCAAAAGATGGGCACCTAAGTTTCAATCAGCTGCTAGCTATGAATAAGAGACATAATCTACAAACATCCAAGATTGTTCTCTTAGGCAGTTCAAAGGGACATAACATCAATGAGCTTAAATTCCTTAATACCACCAACGGCAGCATTACTGCATCACCCCCACATCACCACCGCCACATACAAAAAGATGGCGTCTAAGTTTCTAAGTTAATAACATTTCTAAAGTGGTGGTGTTGATGTTTTGGACAGGTGGTTAGTGATATGGTGGTGGTGGTGGTGCTGTTGTATTATGGTAAAGGTGGTTGCCGTGGTATTGGTATTGTAGTGTCATGGTGGTGGTGCTAGATTAAGTGGCTATGAACTCGAATTTGAGAGGCATAACCAGTCGATTACTACTCATGTTCTAACACTAAGAGTTCTCAAAACTGTAATGTTGTCTTTCACAAGATCACTGACTAATATCAGCTAAGTTGTCCTCTACTTGTGTAAAGATGATTACAAAACTGAAAAGAATAAAAAAAAATGCTTTGTAATTTAAAATGCAGGTGCTCATAAAATAATTCCATTTTGTTGATGCATTTCACCAAACACTTTGCACATATTCATCAGTTTATTCATAACCAAATCAGATAACATGAGTTCTACATCGGACTTTTACATAGAAAACAGAACAGATGATGAAATTAACCTTTAAAGAAGCTTGATGTATTATTCCTTGTCAATGAGTAAAGAGGAGGAATGCAAGTAAGTGATGAAATATATAAAGTGGTAACAACAGATTTGAACAAATTTGAGTAAAAAAAAAAAACAACAAATTTGAGCAAAAACAAGGAAAATAAACCCCATCAATTGGTTCTCTATAGATGGAATCCTAGTCACTGTTAAATAAAGAATATGAAGATCAAATAAGAAATTTGGACACCTTATCATGGTTCTTCAAATAACCCATTTAGACTATCACCTTATCATCGTACATTTCAGAAACCCTAACTCCGAAATTTAACAAACTTGAGTTTTCAAGATAAAACAGACCAATTACACATCGAGCACACACAAATTGATAAGGTTTAATGAGATTTCCTGCTATCAGTTGATGATTGAAGTGGCGAGAAAAGATTTAATTTGGGTTTTTTCTTTTCGGAGGAACCGAAGACGAGACTTTTCAGGATCTTTTTTTTTTTTTTGAAGAAAAGTCTCGAGTTTAGTTGAATCATCATCCAGTATATAGGGCTTGATGGAATCGGGCCCATACCAAACCATGTGAAACGTCCCAAGTCTTTAGAAGTCGTGTCCTAACATTGTTCTAATTCGGACTTCCATAAAAGTCCCAAGTCTGGCCTACTATTCCTGTTCCTGGTTTGGTTTCTATAACTCGGCTATAGCCTACGTATAAATATTAATCGTATTCTCTGAATGGGTACTTAAGTTCACATAAACGAGTAATCATATAGAATCTTAAAAACCCCTCTTTTGATCATCTTAATTAATTTTTCTCTTTTTTCAGAAGTATCCGATCAATGGGTAAACATCCATGTATCGCTTGGGCTCCAATTCTATGGGGTAAGTGTCTTGTTTTATTTACGAGAAATAATAAGAAATCCAAGTTATCAAAAGTTGGCAATGAATCTGTTCACGAGGGACATCCTATCCCTGATCTTCCTTTTCATATCATCACCAACATACTTCTTAGACTTCCTGCAAAGTCCCTCTTCCAGTTGAGGCACCATACTAGCTCAACTGACTTGTTATATGATTTAACCACGGATCCGTACTTTATGCGCGCACACCTAGACCAAGCCCGATCTACTCCAACCATTGTTGTGCGATCTCTTTCGCAACCCATTGACAATTGCATAGAGCTTTTTCTTTTTGATGATAAAGCTGAGTACGTTGAGGCTACAAGCTTCGATCTTAGTTCATATGGCGAGGAACGCCCAACTGATCTCTGGGGTTCATATGATGGGTTTCTTTTATTCACAAGCCAAGCCAGGCATTTATGGCAATTCTGTATTTGGAACCCGATCACAAAAGAACAAGTAATCGTCACCTCGCCAAGTCGTCTTTTATCTGTCTGTGGATTTTACTTCCATCCATGTAAAAAGGAGTACGAAGTGGTTGTATGTCGCTATACTGCACGAAAATTCAACTTTCAGATTCTTAATTTAAGAACTAAGCATAGAAGAAGTGTTGGTAGCGGCTCTTACCCTCCAAGTACAAAAAGACCGCCTGTATTTATCAACGGGACGTTTTACTGGATGGTGGATTGGTTAGCTTATTTCATATCGAACAACTGTGTTCTCCCTAGCTTATCAGACGCAATATTATCATTCAATATTGAAACCGAGGAGTTTAGTACCATGGAATCTGCTGTGCCATGTAATTATAATCCAACGCAAAGAAGATACCCAGGAAATGAGTTTCAACTTTTCGATTTGGAAGGCGAATTGAGCCTATTCGATCCTTCTTCAAGAACTGAAGTGGTCATATGGGTGTTTAACAACAATACCAAACGTTGGTATAAGAAACACTCAGTGATTAGTCCCTATCACGACCAAAAGTGGTATTTCTACTCGTACTTCACCGAATTTGAATACATCAAGATGAAAGGAGAATTCATAGCATATCACTGCTGGGGTACAGGAAAACCATATATTTACAATGTAAGTTCTGGAACTTGGAAGCTGTTTGAAATTAAGGGATTTGAAAGAGATTGCACAACAACAACTCATACTCAAAGTCTTGTCTCTTTGGATGCTGCAGATTCAGTTATACCACTAGAAAATATTGATGTATAAATTTGATCTCTTGTCTGGTTTTTTCTTTCTTATCAAATGAATCTACATACCTAATGGCTTTTATCTTAGAATTTAGTTGATTTATATTTTATACACGTCTTTATTAGCATTACAAAAAAGTAAATAACAAAAGAATAGAAAACAAAATAAAACCTTTGACATTGGGAGTACTGGACCAACTCAGCCATATCAACATTGTTGGGATGGAAGGCAGATAAGTAATTACGAAATAAATTAAGATAGATGTTAAAACTGCACATAGAAAATTCTTTTCCCTAAAAAAAAGTTTATTTGGACGAAGGAAACCTTATTTTGTGGGATCACAAAATTGACTAAAAAACTCATATACTATTTTTGGTGTGTCAAATAGACATGTAAAAAAAAGATACTCTTCTAATATTCTAGGATTTAAAAGATACTGTTCTAATATTCTATTTGGTTATTTTACCCAGAAAAATTTATAACAGCGGACTAAAGTGCCCTCTCCGTATATTTATTAGAATTTAACTAACATGTTCTATATTTCTATTGCATTCACAAGTCTACTGGTCAGTACCCTACAGTGCTCGGAGACTTGTACGATCCATGAATATATAATTCATAAAGCATTAGGAAATGCCCTAAGTACTACTAGCTATAGAAAAAAGGAAAATGATTTGTGAATATAAGACGTGTCAATTAGTTGATAGATGCTAACTAACTAATGCATGTCATCCACAATACTACAATAATGATTGTACTTGGGAAAAATAAAATAGTGTGTAATATTATTTGAATAAAGTAAAAGAAAAGTTGGTAGTTGTTCGGTGTTTTTTTTAGGTGAAAAATTAGGATAAAGATCCACTAAACGTGTACTTCGCGACATTGAATCAAGTACGATCCGAAAATTTCATACTCAATTAGTAAGTTAGTTAAGTTACTGAGGTGCAGATGATATTCAATGGGATTGACACAAGTTTTCTTTATAAAATCAAGTACACCGTATACTAAACCTTGAAATTTATCCTAGTTTAAACTTGATGAAACCAATTTTATCCTTGTATAAACATGGATGGAACCATGCACATCACAAATTAAACCCGGATGAAACCAGCTTCATTTTAGCTTTAAAATAGATGAATACAAATTTCAACCGAATATAAAACAGGATGAAACTAGTTTCATGCCAGTTAAATATGAATAAAAACAAATTTATGGAAATCTAAAACAAGATGATACCGGTTTCACCCTAGCAATTTTTGAATAATTTATTTTTTCTCATTTTATTTAGGATGCATCCAGTTTCATCCTACCTATTTTTTGAATAATTTCTTATATCTTAGTTTAAGTCAGAATCCAACCAGTCTCATCACAGCAAAAAAAATTTGATTTTTTTCGAATTTAGTATCAATAATAGGTCTTGTTTAGTAGATATGCTCATACCATTTCTAAAATTATAAGTTTTATTAAAATATGACTTATATTTCATAAGTTGTGAATTTTTTCGTGATTAATTTTAAATCGAAAAGAAAAAAAAGTAACCTAGAGAGAGAAATGGATAAAAAGAAGAAAAAAAAGAGGTGAAGGGTATACGTGTCTGTGAGATATAGTTTTCATTTTACCCAACCATAATTTTACTTGTCTTTTACAACCGCACCTTATGTTTTTTTGGGCATTTGACCCATTTTATCTTCCGGGATACCTCTCTCCCCCTCATTCTAATCACTGCATTTGTACCAATGGACACATTTTTGTGTCCGATTTGTCTCGATTCTATATATTGTTAGGGCTCATTTTTGTACTTATTATGGTGTTTTTGTGTGTGTTATTTTTGGCCAATAAGCATTTTGGAAAAAATCGGTTCGAAAAGTTGTTAAAGGCATCCTGGGAAATTACTAAAGGCACCCATAATTTGGATAAGGGGCACCTCAATCAGTAAGGGGCACCCAAGCTGTTAAAGGCACCCGAGGTTTGGTTCAGGAAACTTCATCTTCAACATTTGAATTCTGGTTTTTGGCGAGAAATAAAGAACAAAATTAGGTTTCGATTTTTGGACAGCTTTTGGACTGATTCAATCCCTGGGTTTGGTACAGGTGAACTCTAGTTGACTAAACAAGCCTGGTATATTTGTTTGATTCAACTAAATTTGAGCAGATAGTTGGGTATTTGAAGAAACAGAGTCTCGGTTTTGCTTCTCTCCTTCCCGTGTTTCTATACGCTTGGCATGTATTCATAGAAGTCCTGACACACAATCTTTAATGAGTTTGCAACGAATTTGAGTGTGTAAGCATTAGGTGTCAAAGTGAAGGATGAAAGAAAAGGAAGATTTCACGTAAAACAGGGAAGAAATTCCTGTATCCTGCATTGAGAGTAAAAGAAAATATTTGCATTGATTGTTGCGATATTTTGAAATACCTCGTGGTGTGGTAGAGGATGTTTTGATTGAGATTGATTAGTTTATTTATCCAGTGGATTTCGTTGTTATAGATACTCAGCCTGTTCAAGACTCTAGTGCACAAATACTAGTGATTTTAGGTCGCTCATTCTTAGTGACAGCTAACGCTATCATCAACTGTAGGACCGGACTTATGAACATATCCTTTGGTAATATTACCACTGAACTAAATGTATTTAATGTTACTAGACAACAATCTGATAATTTAGAGGAATTGAATATGACTAACCCTTTAGTTCAGGATCTAGTTCATGATAATTGGGATGAAACTTTATATGGCGATTCTCGAGATGAATTTGATGAGACAATTATCTTAGGTTAGATAGATGACCAGACTTAAGAACTAGAAGAAGCTTTCGGATATTTTAAAGACTTTATAGACCCGTAAATTCAAGCCATAGTTAAAGGTCTTACAGAGAGTAATGATTACCCTAAGTTTGGGGGTTGTGATGGTTCAAATGATCGTCAATATCCCCATTAGAAGTCCCTAAGTTGGGACTCTTGTTGGATTTTGAATATGAAGCTCGAGTTTCTGATTTTGGTACGGCGGGGATTTTGAAACCAGATTCATTAAATTGGACTTCACTTGCAGGGCATCCAACTCAAAACCAATTGGCCAATTGGCAATGAGTGGAATGGCCTTTCTAGATTATATTCAATGTTTATTAATGGGATATTAGCAATGTGGGACTATTATCCTTCACACGCCCCCTCACGTGTAGGGTACTCTTTGTGGGCCTCTAACACGTGGACCAGTGTTGTAATAGGTGGCCGTTGGGCCTACTTACATAGGGGCCTGACTCTGATACCATGTTAGAATAAGGGCATCCAATTAAAAACTAATTGACAATGGGTGGAGTGACCCTCCTAGATTATATTCAATGTTTATTAATGGGATATTAGCAATGTGGGACTATTATCCTTCACACCTTAAAACTTTTGTGATTTACTGCTATCAAGGTATCATATATCTGAAATCAGTAAGTAATTCACGTCCATTTATTTGTTAATAATGATGTTTGTAGAGCCTGCCTATACAATGAAAGTTACCGAGATATGTGATGTTTATAGCTTTGGGGTGATCATATCAGAAGTACTTATGGGGAGACCTCCATCTGAAATCATCATATTGCTCTCAGAAATTCTTCTTTCATCCCCATCATCGAGTAAGTTGGAGCCAGACATAAGGTTGATAGACATCTTGGACCCATGCATTGGAGAACCATCAGATATCATGAAGAAGGAAGTAATGTACATCCTGAAGGTTTGATTTTCCTGTTTACGGGGTGATCCATGTAGTTGGCCAACTATGAAAGAAATATCCGTGGAGCTATCATTGGAAGTTTAGAGCAGGGCTGATTTAGCAAAGCATTTGGAAATAATTACACTGGGAGACACTCTGCAGTAATAATAATTTGTGTAACCAAGTCATCTTCTTTTTTTCTTTTCATTTTTTTTCCTCTTTTTAAGTTAATCAGTTATGATTTTATCTTTTTCAATTGTAATCTTTTCTCTCTGTGGGTCCTATGAATATTTTTTAATATAAGATGTAATACTCCATTGCAAAAAAATATGCAACAGCATCAGGGAAAGCTTACATCCGCGAGGGGAACTCTTCTTAAAATAACCCTCAACTGTAGAGTTGCACACACAAGCCGCACAACTAATCCAGGTTGTAATTAATTAATCACCTCGTGTTTGTCAAATCAGATAATCATACACATTTGGAGAAGTTCAAGATTCTCGGTACAAGAATATATCATGAAATCTCTCAACACTTAACTTGGCCCAACGTACATGTGCTCCGGTATCAATCTCGTCTACTCAGTTCCCTGGCATGTCCTACCCATCCTGTCTTTATGTTGCATCCGTGTTTGTTAGGTTAAGACTTTAGAGTTACAGCAATAGAAAGATGGATGTTGTGGCTACAGAAAGATTGGGTCCATTAAGTAAAGGAGGTAGAGAAAGCTAAAATAACTCATATAAGTTTGTTTACAGACTTTTCAATTAATCTAGCTGTAGGAATTCCCACAACAAACACCCAATTTAGAATAGAAGATCAATCTAAGACATCATGGAGAACATACAGTTTCATTTCATTAAAAGTTAGAACAAACATGAGCAACAATGTTGAAACCCTAACTTGGAGAACTAGAATTACTTTCTCTCTCCTAAATTCTTTACTTAACTCTCCAAGATATCTCCCTTGATACAATGGCCTCTCATCATTTTATAGTGTATTTACATAGTGGAAGACAGCTAATAAACCTCTTAATTTCGGATCTGGGAGGGCGTCAATCTTCTCCCTGCTTAATAACTGCCGCCTTGACATTTGAACTACCGCATTGATCTTCGAACTTTTGGTGTGACTTGGTGACGTCATCTCTTCTGTCATCAGGGATTTGTTGGATGCATATTCGTCTGCTAGCAAATGTATTCCTTCGCGCTAATAACACTTGTGCGGTATTTTGTACCCACAATAAATATAAGTTTGTTTATAAACAATGACCAAATTGTGAATCGGTGATGCAAGGTAGAGTCATGACACTGTGTATCACCTAAAGTTGGGAGTCTTGGGACCAATCTGTCTATATATATATATATATATATATATATATGAAATGAAATGTAACATTACTAGTTAAATCTATAAAGATGATGAAATCTACATTAAGGTTTTTGATTTATATATGGAGCAATTTGTCTTTGTTCACTTCAATAGTCAATAAACAATGGCGTTCCTCTTGCAGTCTCTTTTTCATTTCTTTTCAAGTTATCTGTTAACAGGGAAGGGTCCATCCAAGATCTCACAATTAATGCAAATAACCCAAGATGGAACCTAACTTTCAAGAGAACACTGCATAATGAATAGGTAAATAAATTGTGCACCCTACTGCAATATATTGGTCATTCTCCTCCTATATCGGTTGGACCTTCAACTGTTAGGTGGAAAGCATCTACCACCCCTGTTTTCACTGTCAAAGACTGTTATTTATGGTTACTCAACGAGAAGTTTTTAATTGAAAGCATCCTATCATGCCCTTCAAAGTTATCTGGCTTCACCAATTGCCTACAAAGATTCATTTCTTTCTATGGAAAGCTATGTTAAACAGAATGGGTACCAAGGATAACTTGTTTATTAGAGGCATAGACTCTGATGGTATCCGTGTCCTCTGTCAAGTCTCATTGGAATCAGTCGATCACATTTTCAATACATGCACCTTCGTTTGAGATCTATGGGGCTTCGGAAACCATATGAGTTGACAGTTATCTTGAATAAAAATATTTTGGATTGAAAGATATATATTCATAACAGAATGATTTAAAGGAAACAACTGAAATGGAAAAATATAAAATAAAACTTGGTCGCACAAATTATTATAACAACAGAATGTCGGCTAAAGTAATAATTTCTAAAGGCTTTGCTAAATCTGCCATGTTCTGAGCTAACAAAGATAGCTCTACTGCGACCTCTTGCATAGTTGGTCGAGTACACGGGTCATCCCGTAAGCATGAAAATGCAGCTTTCACCATATACATTATTTCTTTCTGCGCAATATATGTTGGTGCTCCAATGGATTGGTCCAAGATGTCTTTCAACCTTATGTTTTGCCCCACAATACTCGATGCTGGAGGTGAAAGAAGAATTTGCGAGAGCAACGTGATGATTTCTGATGGATGTTTTTCCATAAAAACTTCTAATATAATCACCCCAAAGCTATAAACATCACATTTCTGTTGGAAATGATTTTGGAGTTAATGGGATAAATGGGTATTGAAAATGATTTGAGAATGGGCTCACAGACACTCAACTGTGGTTTAAGAGAAATGAAATTTTATTTCTCTCAAAAACTTTGTTTGGTGGTACAAAACCTTACTTCTTACACACACTCCATTTAATTCTCACCTTACCACTAACTTTGGTTTTCACTCAATTACATCTTCCCCATGATGTCTATTGCCCTATTTATAGGAGCTCTTAACCAACTCTTCACTACTCTAGTTTGGTCTAGAATATTCATGACTCATTCACTTTACAACTAACTAGAATATTCTAGAGAACTTGGGCTCTAATAGCCATGAAGTCTCTAGATGGGCTAGAGTATTATGGACTAATATACAATAGACTAGTTGGGCATAGATAATTCTAGACACTTATAAACTAAAATCAACTTTACAATTTTAACATCCGCCCTTAAACTTGATTTGAAGTAACTCCAAGAATTTCTCGTAATTTGACGAAGACCTCGTTCTTTCGAGGTTTTGTGAATATGCCCGCAACTTGGTCTTGAGACTTTGTATATTTTAGTTGTACCTTATTCTCCGATATGCACTCTCGGATAAAATGGTACCGTGTGTCGATGTGCTTGCTGCGGTCGTGGAACACTGGATTCTTTGCTAAAGCTATTGATGACTTGTTGTCCACAAATATTGTAGACGGTTCTTCCTGCTCCATTTTAAGTTCCTTCATTAAAACGTACTCATCTTCACAAGTGGAAAGTGTGACGATCGGTTGCTTCTTCGAACTCCAAGAGAAGCCCGTATTTCCGAGGAAAAATACAAATCCAGTAGTACTTTTCCTTTCATCTAAATCTCCGGCCCAATCACTATCACTATATCCAACGAGTTTGTACTTGTATGATGATGAGTAAAATAAACCGAAATCAAGTGTACCTTTTAAGTAGCGCAGAATTCTCTTGGCAGACTTCATTTGGGTAACCGTAGGTGCTTCCATGTATCTACTGATTAGTTCTACTCCGTAGAGCATATCTAGCCTTGTACAAGTTAAGTATCTCAAACTTCCAACAAGGCTCTTGTAAAGAGTCGAATTGACCTTCTCGCCTTCATCGATCTTTGATAGCTTGATTCCGCATTCCACGGGAGTAATTGCCGGATTACACTCCTCCATTTTAAATCTCTTAAGGATTTCCTTCGCATATCCTTCTTGAGATATAAAAATTCCATTTTTCCGTTGTTTTACTTCGATCCCAAGATAGTATGACATAAGACCGATTTTCGTCATCTCAAATTCTCTCGTCATTGCTTTCTTGAATTCTTCGAACATTATTGTATTATTTCCGGTAAAGATCAAATCATCCACACATAGGCAGACGAGCAACATATCTTCTTTTTCATTCACCTTCACATAGATAGCATGTTCTTGCGGGCATTTCCTAAAATTATTTTCTTGGAAGTACTTGTCGATTTTGATGTACCATGCTCGTGGTGCTTGTTTTAGGACGTATAAAGCCTTTTTAAACTTCAGGACTTTATTTTCTTGTCCTTTTACTTCGTACCCTGGCGGCTGCTCGACATATACCGTCTCTTCAAGATGCCCATTTAGAAAGGCTGACTTGACGTCCATTTGATGGACTTTCCATCTATTTTGGGCAGCTAGAGAGATAATTAATCTTATAGTTTCAAGACGAGCGACAGAAGCAAACACCTCATCATAGTCGATGCCCTCTCTTTGGTTGTATCCTTTTACTACCAATATTGCCTTGTGTCTTTCAACCTCCCCTTTAGCGTTTTTCTTGGCTTTGTACACCCACTTTACTCCAATTGCTCTTTGTCCTTTCGGAAGTGTTACAAGCTCCAAGGTGCTATTCTTCTCAATAGCCTTAATTTCTTCATGCATCGCCTTTCTCCATTTTTCACTTTCCACGGCTTCGTCAAAAGTTATTGGTTCACTATCTGCAAAGAGACAAAAGAGAGATATATTGTCTCTGTAGATATCATTTAAACTCCTCGTCCGTATGGGCCTTTCGCTTGAGCTTTCATCTGCTGATGATGGATCATTCTGGTGCAACGCTGAAGGAGATGGAGGTGGTGTATTAGCTGGAGATTCTGGTACCGGTGGTTGTTGTTGTTCTTCTTCTACGATAGGGAAAAAATTGTAATCCTTTTCTTGAACACCGACATCCCAGATGCCTTCTTCATCGAACTCCACATCTCTGCTTGTGATGACCTTTCTATTGATTGGATCGTACAACTTGTATCCCTTGGATCGAGAATCATAAACGATAAATATATACTTGGCACTCCTGTCATCCAGCTTCGTTCTCAGCTGACTCGGCACATGAGCATATGCGATACTTCCGAATACTCGTAAGTATGAGACGACGGGTTTCACTCTGATCCTTGCTTCTAAAGGAGTCATGTTCCACACGTTTTTTGTGGGACATCGGTTTATCAGGTAAACCGCACAGTCAACCGCTTCAGCCCAAAACTCCCTGGGCACTCTCTTCGTCTTCAACATACTCCGGGCCATATTGAGAATTGTCATGTTTCTCCTTTCGGAAACTCCATTTTGTTGAGGTGTATATGAAACCGTAAGAGGCCGGCGGATTCCGTTGTCTTCACAGTAAGACTCGAACTCCTTCGAGGTAAATTCACCTCCTCTGTATGATCTCATAGCCACAATTTCGAAGCCGCTTTCTTTCTCCATAAGGGATTTAAATTTCTTGAAATTGGAGAAAACCTCTAATTTTTGTTTCAAGAAATAAACCCATGTTTTTCGACTAAAATCGTCGACGAATATGAGGAAATAGTTATTTCCACCATACGAGCTTGGCTTTATTGGTCCACAAACGTCTGTTTGAACTAACTCCAGTGGCTTTGTGGCTCTCGTCAGTGTTTCCTTAGGAAAACTTTTTCTGAAATGTTTTCCAAGTAAACATCCTTCGCACAATTGATCCGGGTGGTCTATTCTTGGCAAACCTCAAACCATACTTTGTTTGGACAATAACTTTAATCCTCCAAAATTTAGATGTCCATATCTAAGATGCCAGATCCATGACGAGAGTTTCACACAAGCAGTCATACATCTCGCGACGTCATTTTGAATGTTCAGATAGAACATCCTATTTCCCGTCATTGGCACTTTGGCAATTAGTTTTCCTCTCCCATCTATTATGAAAAGACTAAGGTTTTCCATGTTCATCCTATAGCCCTTTGCTAAGCGTTTTCCCAAACTTAATATATTCATTTTTAAGTTGGGGACATAATAAACATTAGAAACAAATTGATGGCTTCCATTTTTGAATCGAATCAAAAAATTTCCAAGACCACTCACCGGAGTTTTCGCTCCATTTCCGCACGTCACGTTGCCAGAAACTGATTCATCAAGCTCCACGAATTTCTCCTTTGTGCTGCACATATGGTTGCTTGCTCCCGTATCAAGCACCCATGTACAGTTTTCATCATAGTCACCTCCTTTGCATGCCACCAACAAGGTCTGGTCTTCTTGATTTACTTTACTAGCGTAGTTTGCTCCCTCCTCGACATTATTTGAAGAAGATCGACAGTCCGAAGCATAATGACCAAGCTTATGACAATTATAGCATTCGATTTGAGATTTATCATACCTTGGCCTATTATTGTTGCGCCATGAATTGTTTCCTCTACCACGACCTATTGTGGAGCTTGACCTCTGGCCTCTCTGATCATTGTTATTTTGTTTGCCTCTTCCTCTTCCGCCGTAGTAGCCGCGTCCTCTTCCTCTAGCATTACTACTAGAGCTCTCTCCTTTGTCTTTTAAAGTAAGCTTAGCTTGTAGAACTTGTTCTACCACTCCCTCTTTACTTCTCTTTCTCATTCTTTCTTCATGGGCTTGAAGAGATCCCATGAGCTTATCCACGGTCATGGATTCAACGTCTTTGGACTCCTCGATTGCTATGACGATATAGTCGAATTCTGGAACAAGTGACCGTAGTATTTTTTCGATCATACGACTATCACCCATGACCTCGCCATTTTTTCTTAGTTGATTAACAACAACTAAAACTCTTGAAAAATAATCCGATATTAATTCGGACTCTTTCATGGAGAGAGATTCGAACTCACCTCTTAGAGTTTGGAACCACACCTTCTTTACTTTGTCCACGCCTTTGAATGAATTTTACAAATTCTCCCATGCTTGCTTTGCATTAACAGCTCCCGATATCTTCTCGAACGACGACTCATCCATTCCTTGATAGATGAGGTAAAGAGCCTTCTTGTCTCTCTTTCTTGAAATGCGCAACACATCTTTTTCATTTTGCGGAAGCGCCGCGTCATCCTCCGATTCAACATAACATTTATCTACTATCTCCCAAGCATCTTGCGAACCTAGTAACGCCTTGATGCTCCAATTTTCATAGTTATCTTTAGTGAGTTTAGGTACGTGAAAAGGAAACATTTCACTAGCCATTATAATCTTATAGCTCTGATACCACTTTGTTGGAAATGATTTTGGAGTTAATGGGCTAAATGGGTATTGAAAATGATTTGAGAATGGGCTCACAAACACTCAAATGTGGTTTAAGAGAAATGAAATTTTATTGCTCTCAAAAACTTTGTTTGGTGGTACAAGACCTTACTTCTTACACACACTCCCATTAATTCCCACCTTATCACTAACTTTGGTTTTCACCCAATTACATCTTCCCCATGATGTCTATTGCCCTATTTATAGGAGCTCTTAACCAACTCTTCACTACCCTAGTTTGGTCTAGAATATTCATGACTCATTCACTTTACAACTAACTAGAATATTCTAGATAACTTCGGCTCTAATAGCCATGAAGTCTCTAGTGGGACTAGAGTATTATGGACTAATCTACAATAGACTAGTTGGGCCTAGATAATTCTAGACACTTCTAAACTAAAATGAAGTTTACATTTTTAACAATTTCTCCGTCACCTTCATCGTAGATGCAAGCTCTGTAACAAAGTAAATGGATGTGAAATTTTATTTATTAACTTCAGAAAAATGGTACCGATAAAAAATAAATTATAAAAGTTTTAGTTGGATTATATATTTACCTGGAGAAACATATCCATAGGTTCCTGCAACGGTGGTCCAATTCGTTGAATCCGGCTTCAAAATCCTTGCCGTACCAAAATCAGAAACTCGGGCTTCCCATTCTGAGTCCACCAAAATATTGTTGCTAGTTATATCCCTGTGAACTATTGCTGAATGCAATCATGGTGCATGTAATCAAGTGCCTCAGCTGTTCCCTTGATGAACCTTACCCTCTCTATCCAGTCGAACTCCATTGCTTGTTCCCCATCACATAAAACATTTTTCAGACTTCCCCTTTCTATGAACTCATAAACCAAAAATGAGATTTGCATTTCAGGATAAGATCAGAAACCGAAAAGCTTGATAATATTCCGATGTCGGATTTCTGTCAGTGCATGAACTTCACTTTAAAATGACTTGTGATCGAATATCTCAGAATCTTCATCCAAAGAATGAAATTTCTTCACATCAACAATCTGACTTGTTGACAGTTCCGCTTTATACACACTCCCATATCCTCCCGTACCAAAGCAATATTTAGTATCAAAATTCTCGGTTGCTTCAATAATGTCTTCAAACACTATTTTTCCATCGTAATTCCATATTGAAAATAAATTTCCACCGATATTGGTTGTTGTAGCTTGGTCTGTAGGCCTGGAGTTTGTTACTGATCTTTGTCGATGAAACAAAATGGCAAAAAGTATGAATAAAAGAAACAACGAATCAATCAATGGAAGTAGGATTATTAGCAAAAGTTTGTTATTATTGGCCTCTTTTCTTCTGATCACAACTGAGGAGTTACATGGATTTATACCTATAAAATTAATATCACTTAACCCTTGGTTGTCCCTTAGTGCATCAATTGGAGCATCCACAAAGGCCTTGGTATTTGGAATAGGACCGCTCAACTCATTGTACAATGATCAAGCAGAGCATTTGATCAAATGAAGATGGAATTGAGCCGAAAAGCTTGTTGTGGGATAAATTTAACCTTTCCAACTTGTTTAATCTACCAAGAGCTGATGGTATCTCTCCATTCAAATCATTATAACTAATATCTACCAAAAACTGTAACGAATCCAGGTTTTCGATCTGAGGTGGGATGCTTCCATTAAAATTGTTTGTACCCAAATATAAAGATAATAACATTTTACATTCCCCTAGTTGTTTTGGTATTGACCCAATGAGTTTATTTTTCGATAGATCGAGATATTGAAGGTTGGAAAATTTTCCAATTTCAGAAGACAACCTATCGGAGAGCTGGTTATTACTCAAATCTAAATGAATTAGTGAAGACATATTCGACAACTCCGTACGAATTTCTCCTACTAAGTTATTTGAATCAAGATAAAGTTCCTTTAAAATCATCAAGTTTCCCAAATCTGATGGTATTGTACTAGTTATATAAGATACCTAATGACCTTAGTTTTCCAATATCTTTAGGGATGTCACCAGTAAGTTGATTTGCATGAACTGATAAAAATGTGAGGTTGGTCATGTGGCATATAGAAGTAGGGATGAGACTAATGAGATTATTTACACACACATGAAAGGTAGTAAGAGATCGTAGCCTTCCTATATCTTGAGGAATGATGGCTGAAAGTTTGTTATCAGATAAGTCAAGAGTGTTCAAGCTAGTTAAATTAGTTAGAGAAGTGGGGATTGAACCAGTGAGATATTTGTTGTACAAATCTAAGATGGTAAGAGAACTTAATCTTCCGATATCTCAAGGTATGATGCTAGAAAGTTGATTATTATTTAGTCGAAGAAACGCTAGACTAGTCAAATTTGTCAATGAAGTTGGGATTGAACCATTGAGATTGTTGTTGGACAAAGACAAGAGGGTAAGAGAAGTCAGTTTTCCAATATCTCGAGGGATGGATACACTGATTTGATTTCGAGAAAGTCTTAAAATTTTCACACTCGTGAGAGAACCTATTGCTGGCGGAATAGTTCCAGAAATTTTATTCAAGGAAAGATCAAGGTGGACGAGGGTTGAAAGATAAATGATTTGGGAGGGAATTTTTCCAAAAAGTTCATTCCGGCTCAAGTCAAGACTAACAAGGTTTGAAAATATGAGAAATTGAAATTATTGAGCGTACCTTGCAAACCAAAACCTGTTACATTCAGTTCAGCAACATTTCCCTCGTTGTTACAAGTGATCCCATACCACTTGCATGGACTCGTTGTACTCACAGTAGAATTCATCTTCCATGAAGATATGCGAGAATGATTTTTGTTAGCAAGTGTAGATTTCCATTTCCAAAGAGCATCTACTTCTTGTTCAACAGTTACTAGTTGTAAATGTTGTTTTGTATTAGTGGAAGCAAAAGAAGAACCGTATGCAAAATGAGGAAGCTTTTTTTCATTGCGACATATTGAAAGAAGAAGAGCTTTACTTTGTGGCTGATATGATCAGCTAATTAAGCACAGGGGGGTTCTTATAATAAAATCTTATTTTATTTTATTTGGAAGACTTCAGGTGGATATTTTTTGTATATAGTCTACAGACACACACGATAGGGCTTTGTGTGGTTGAGTGTAAATTTCATCCCAACTTATAAGAAGGGCAATAATTGTAAGAAGTGCAATATAACCATCTCCACAACTATAGACGCCAATGAATGGATTGAAGATAAAACCTCGACAAAGAATGTACTACAATTAAGATCTGTCGGTTGATAACTACGACCTATAAGATTCAAACCTGAAATCTATCACACCTCTGACTATCAGAGAAATACGTACAAATGTGATTCCCATAAACATGTATTTAGCATAAATTCATTTAAGTTATTTTCCAAGTGATCATGACTAGAAGTAATTTATATATCTATCGTGATGATATTTCAATTTACCATTCGTATGATACTAGTTCTCAGTTCTCTATACTAGATAGATAGTAAGAGTTGATGCACCATTAATGCTAAGCGTTTAACCTTAATTCACCATTAAGACTTGCGTGAATTATAATTGAAGTTGTCTTTGCCATCGTTTTCGACTTTTTGTACAAAGGAAGTTTTTTTTTCAAAATTATTTAATGAGGGTGGAAGACACAGTACCGTTGAATATATATCTTGCCGTAGATTTCTTTGTATGATGAGTCCATCGACATCTGACGTGAATGATTATGGCAGGTAGTATCGTAATGTAGAGGATGCTTTGCTGGATACAAATTCCCCATTGCTAATATCCCCATAATAACCACGAAGAATCACCATAATAAATTCTAAAATAGATTTATTTACTTTTAGACATGGAATTTGTCCATCTAGCATTTTAATCACGAGATCTCACCCAAGAGGATATTCACAAGGTATCACAATGCGTGCCACACAGAAGCCTCTACAAGTTCGTTTTTGGCGGTGAAACCCGTCTGAAGAAAGTCCTCGCACTGGTAAACAAGCTTGCACTAGAAGAGCTCGTTGAGGTCATCAGGTTTGCGAGGAGAAGAGGGATTTGATTTTAGCTGGAAGGGATCGCGACAGACATTTGGAAGGTATGTTTGAATAAACGACTGAAGTTCAAGCCCTTGTGGGGTAGCTGTTGCTGCAAATGCACCTGGTGTTGCTGCTCCTGATGCTGGTCATTTTCACAGTCTCCATAATATTTATTGCACTTATTTCCAGTAAGGGTAATATATTCATTTTCGCAGTCTGTAATATTTACTTTACTTAATTTCGATGTCGGGTCATTTTCATTGTCTCCATAATATTTATTGCACTTATTTCCAGTAAGGGTAATATGGTGTGTAATATTTACTTTACTTATTTCCAATAAAGGTAGTCTGGTTATTTTCGTAGTCTCCATAATATTTTCTTGTACTTATTTCCAGAAGTTACATTAAATGTTATTTTGTATAAATGTTACGAAGTAGTGACAAGAAAAATCCTAAGAATTATTAATATAAGACTGTTTTAGATGTGGTGAAATTTTTGGGATCATTTTAGATTATAATTGTGATTGTCTGGATAATTGTCAACAAATATTATTGTTACTAATAAAATAATTTAATATTTGTAATTATTATCACGAAAACAAAATCCATTAACAATTATAATTATTGAGGGACTTATTACAGATATATAAATGACTAAAAAATAAACTGAAACAAGTTACACCGTGATAAAATTCTTATTTTAATATAGTGTCGAGGCTTACATTTAAGGGTAGTATCTCCTATTTATACTTTCTATTTGAACATTCTAGAAGACCTACTGTATTCTAAAAGACCTACTGTAGGAGCGTACTAGAAAACCTACTAGGCTAGATATTTCTAGCATCTAACTACTTATTTACTCTAGATAATTCTAGAGACCATTTACATACTAACTATCTAAAGAACCAACTAAACTAATCTAGTTTATTCTAGCTACTACTTACGGGGTTTTGTACTCTAGACATTACTAGAGCATATCCAAGACAACCTAGATATTTCTAGGATTATCTAGATATGTGTTAACACCTAACCAAAATCGGCGGGGGATATCCAACATAGCCATCCGACTTAAATTTCCAACTATACAAGAAGTTCCTATTGAATGATACACTTTTAAATCAATGGAATTATGTCCAATTGGTGCAACCAAAATTATCTTCCATAATTAATCTCCTCTATCGCCAAGTTCAATAAACTTGCTGAGATATCCAACGTACAATTTAGGTGTTATATTTGTATAGAAGATGACATATTGATGTATAAATTTGATCTCTTGTCCGGTTTTTCTTATCAAAAGAGTCGACGTATATCTAATGGATAAATTTGATCTTTGATTTGCATTACAACTCACGAATCCATGCATAGAACTCCTACAAGATAACCTGCTTGGAAGATAAAGGGACCAAATCAGCCAACACAATTTTGTATACTTGTATTCATTGAAGCGTCCAGCTATAACCTAACTCCATCTTTAGAAGTACAGCCAGGTATGGGGAATTATATCATCACATAGTCTTCTCCATATACTTTGGCGCTTTCCATAGGTGCGCAAGAAGTTGACACATCAAAGCTACGTATACCAGTAAGTTAAAATGTTTCATCACTATTTATACTTGTTCTTTATCAGAAAATTTCACAAAGACATCTAGTTGACATCGTTAAAACTTAAAAGTCGAGTTTCCGAGTGAACAGAATTCGTAAATGTACAATGTATGTGCAGTTCTTCATTCTACTACTTGGAATTCTTTCATGCTCTTGGCTTTATATGCTTCAGCAGCTGGTGAAAGTAATTGATAAAAAAAAAAACTTTTAGTAAGTAATCATATTTAACGAGGATAAGTAAGTTCGCAGGCAATCCTTTTTAAACGATGATCCAAATAAACTCTTATCAAGATAAAAAAAACCAGCCTAACCAACCATGCATAGGGCACATGTTAACGAAAGGCTCTGAGTCTTTTAATGCAGTGCAAATAGGATATCCAAACACCCGTCCTATCAAGTGCATTATAATCTCTATTTCTATCTTTGTTTCTGTTTAGGAAACACTAGTCCAGAAGGGCCTATAAATGACATATGAAATCTGTTATAAAACATGATTAATCACGGCTTTCATCTGTCATTCGAACCGTTATTTATTTGGTGTGACTCTTTATAAATAACGAAACGAAAACGTCATTTAACTATGACAAATAAAGTATGTGACTTTAAGTCACGGACATACTCTATTATTTAGTATCATGGTTATCATATGTTAAATTTAATAACAATTGATGTCTGTCCTATGTAAATGCTCTGTCATCATTCAGCCTACTAATTCAGACATTAGTATTTAGATATGGCGATTCAGACATTAAGTATTCAGATCGGGTGATTCAGAAGTTGGTTGAATCTGAGACAAAATTTTCCCCTAGTTCTGAAAACAAAATATTAAATGAAACGGTTTAAATTCTAGTTGCAATTTAAAGAACTTTATATTAATATAAAAGAAAACATTCAACACATAGAATCTCTAAATACAAACTGAAAGACAAATTATAGAAACCTAGAATTGCATACTAAACATTAAAACTGAAATCCATCTACTATGATTGTCACCTAATCTTGCCACTCTAATTTGGTAGCTCTCCTACAAGATTTACATAAGTTTTTGGCCACTTAGTCTTGTCATCTGTTGCAATATCTCCAAGTACTCCTTCCATTTCGCATAACATAGCACTTGCATTCATAATTTTATCAAACTTAAGATCACGACCTTCCTAATGAACACATTCTGCAATAGGTAAATGCTTGATGTAGCCTTCCCAATATCCTTTCCAATCATCTCAGGGATAAATTTTGCCACCAATTCTTTAAGATCACATGAAGAGGCCAGGTTTACCATGATTTCAGCCATCTTGTGAAGAATCCGACAACACAAAGTACAGATGATACAATCAGGAAATAATAAGAAAATGTTGGTTTACCATGATTTCCCTATTCTTCCAATAGGGTCACAGAAGAATCTTACACACATGAATCACATGAAATGATAAGAAAATGTTGAATTCGAAAGACCCAACTTCACCTCTCGAATCTGGCTAGATTGAGCATAACAAATTCTCTTGACCTGTTTGTCTGACTGCTTGGTGAATATACTGCAGAACGATGAAATAATCTTGAGAAAATGTTGAAATCGAAAGACATAACTTCACCTCTCGAATCTGGCTAGATTGGGCATAACAGGTTCTCTTGACTTGTTTGTCTCGCTGCTTGGTGAATCTAATGCAGAATGTCCTCGAGGTGAAGTTGTCTGTTGTCTTGACATCAATATGCATTTCAATCAATGTCTGCCACTTTCTTACAAGAGGTCTCAACTTGTCTGTGGTAAAATCCATTCCCTGAATCAAACAATTATAAATATATGTATCAAAATAAATCATTAATAAGAGACGGAATTGTAGATTGTTACTTACCCAGAAATTGGTAAGAACATTCTTTCTTTTAACATCCTCAACTCTAAGTCTGAACTTCTTGCACACTTGATCCTCATTGCCTCAAAGATCAGCCAATGAAACCTCACAGTTGGCGAGTGAGTCCTTAGGAAGCAATCTGGAAAACAAGGAGAACATGCAATCCATTAATGTACATTGTTAAGATTATGAAGCAAATGAGGCTGATACTTGAAACACTGGCTTTGTAACCGTTAGCTAAGATCATAAATCATTGGCAGACTCAATACTAAAACATGAAACAAAGAGATGAGTCAGGTGAAAACAATGAAGCTATGTCTTATAGTCATCATGGGTATATCTGAAAGAACAAGTGCCTCAACAAAATCACAAAGCAAGTTTTCAGCAGGAATTGGTGCCAAAGCTTGTAAGCATCACCTATGATCATAGTTGTGCTACATCAGTATACCAAAAGATGGGCACCTAAGTTTCAATCAGCTGCTAGCTATGAATAAGAGACATAATCTACAAACATCCAAGATTGTTCTCTTAGGCAGTTCAAAGGGACATAACATCAATGAGCTTAAATTCCTTAATACCACCAACGGCAGCATTACTGCATCACCCCCACATCACCACCGCCACATACAAAAAGATGGCGTCTAAGTTTCTAAGTTAATAACATTTCTACAGTGGTGGTGTTGATGTTTTGGACAGGTGGTTAGTGATATGGTGGTGGTGGTGGTGCTGTTGTATTATGGTAAAGGTGGTTGCCGTGGTATTGGTATTGTAGTGTCATGGTGGTGGTGCTAGATTAAGTGGCTATGAACTCGAATTTGAGAGGCATAACCAGTCGATTACTACTCATGTTCTAACACTAAGAGTTCTCAAAACTGTAATGTTGTCTTTCACAAGATCACTGACTAATATCAGCTAAGTTGTCCTACTTGTGTAAAGATGATTACAAAACTGAGAAGAATAAAAAAAAATGCTTTGTAATTTAAAATGCAGGTGCTCATAAAATAATTCCATTTTGTTGATGCATTTCACCAAACACTTTGCACATATTCATCAGTTTATTCATAACCAAATCAGATAACATGAGTTCTACATCGGACTTTTACATAGAAAACAGAACAGATGATGAAATTAACCTTTAAAGAAGCTTGATGTATTATTCCTTGTCAATGAGTAAAGAGGAGGAATGCAAGTAAGTGATGAAATATATAAAAAAACAACAAATTTGAGCAAAAACAAGGAAAATAAACCCCATCAATTGGTTCTCTATAGATGGAATCCTAGTCACTGTTAAATAAAGAATATGAAGATCAAATAAGAAATTTGGACACCTTATCATGGTTCTTCAAATAACCCATTTAGACTATCACCTTATCATCGTACATTTCAGAAACCCTAACTCCGAAATTTAACAAACTTGAGTTTTCAAGATAAAACAGACCAATTACACATCGAGCACACACAAATTGATAAGGTTTAATGAGATTTCCTGCTATCAGTTGATGATTGAAGTGGCGAGAAAAGATTTAATTTGGGTTTTTTCTTTTCGGAGGAACCGAAGACGAGACTTTTCAGGATCTTTTTTTTTTTTTTGAAGAAAAGTCTCGAGTTTAGTTGAATCATCATCCAGTATATAGGGCTTGATGGAATCGGGCCCATACCAAACCATGTGAAACGTCCCAAGTCTTTAGAAGTCGTGTCCTAACATGGTTCTAATTCGGACTTCCATAAAAGTCCCAAGTCTGGCCTACTATTCCTGTTCCTGGTTTGGTTTCTATAACTCGGCTATAGCCTACGTATAAATATTAATCGTATTCCCTGAATGGGTACTTAAGTTCACATAAACGAGTAATCATATAGAATCTTAAAAACCCCTCTTTTGATCATCTTAATTAATTTTTCTCTTTTTTCAGAAGTATCCGATCAATGGGTAAACATCCATGTATCGCTTGGGCTCCAATTCTATGGGGTAAGTGTCTTGTTTTATTTACGAGAAATAATAAGAAATCCAAGTTATCAAAAGTTGACAATGAATCTGTTCACGAGGGACATCCTATCCCTGATCTTCCTTTTCATATCATCACCAACATACTTCTTGGACTTCCTGCAAAGTCCCTCTTCCAGTTGAGGCACCATACTAGCTCAACTGACTTGTTATATGATTTAACCACGGATCCGTACTTTATGCGCGCACACCTAGACCAAGCCCGATCTACTCCAACCATTGTTGTGCGATCTCTTTCGCAACCCATTGACAATTGCATAGAGCTTTTTCTTTTTGATGATAAAGCTGAGTACGTTGAGGCTACAAGCTTCGATCTTAGTTCATATGGCGAGGAACGCCCAACTGATCTCTGGGGTTCATATGATGGGTTTCTTTTATTCACAAGCCAAGCCAGGCATTTATGGCAATTCTGTATTTGGAACCCGATCACAAAAGAACAAGTAATCGTCACCTCGCCAAGTCGTCTTTTATCTGTCTGTGGATTTTACTTCCATCCATGTAAAAAGGAGTACGAAGTGGTTGTATGTCGCTATACTGCACGAAAATTCAACTTTCAGATTCTTAATTTAAGAACTAAGCATAGAAGAAGTGTTGGTAGCGGCTCTTACCCTCCAAGTACAAAAAGACCGCCTGTATTTATCAACGGGACGTTTTACTGGATGGTGGATTGGTTAGCTTATTTCATATCGAACAACTGTGTTCTCCCTAGCCTATCAGACGCAATATTATCATTCAATATTGAAACCGAGGAGTTTAGTACCATGGAATCTGCTGTGCCATGTAATTATACTCTAACGCAAAGAAGATACCCAGGAAATGAGTTTCAACTTTTCGATTTGGAAGGCGAATTGAGCCTATTCGATCCTTCTTCAAGAACTGAAGTGGTCATATGGGTGTTTAACAACAATACCAAACGTTGGTATAAGAAACACTCAGTGATTAGTCCCTATCACGACCAAAAGTGGTATTTCTACTCGTACTTCACCGAATTTGAATACATCAAGATGAAAGGAGAATTCATAGCATATCACTGCTGGGGTACAAGAAAACCATATATTTACAATGTAAGTTCTGGAACTTGGAAGCTGTTTGAAATTAAGGGATTTGAAAGAGATTGCACAACAACAATTCATACTCAAAGTCTTGTCTCTTTGGATGCTGCAGATTCAGTTATACCACTAGAAAATATTGATGTATAAATTTGATCTCTTGTCTGGTTTTTTCTTTCTTATCAAATGAATCTACATACCGAATGGCTTTTATCTTAGAATTTAGTTGATTTATATTTTATACACGTCTTTATTAGCATTACAAAAAAGTAAATAACAAAAGAATAGAAAACAAAATAAAACCTTTGACATTGGGAGTACTGGACCAACTCAGCCATATCAACATTGTTGGGATGGAAGGCAGATAAGTAATTACGAAATAAATTAAGATAGATGTTAAAACTGCACATAGAAAATTCTTTTCCCTAAAAAAAGTTTATTTGGACGAAGGAAACCTTATTTTGTGGGATCACAAAATTGACTAAAAACTCATATACTATTTTTGGTGTGTCAAATAGACATGTAAAAAAAAGATACTCTTCTAATATTCTAGGATTTAAAAGATACTGTTCTAATATTCTATTTGGTTATTTTACCCAGAAAAATTTATAACAGCGGACTAAAGCTCCCTCCCCGTATATTTATTAGAATTTAACTAACGTGTTCTATATTTCTATTGCATTCACAAGTCTACTGGTCAGTACCCTACAGTGCTCGGAGACTTGTACGATCCATGAATATATAATTCATAAAGCATTAGGAAATGCCCTAAGTACTACTAGCTATAGAAAAAAGGAAAATGATTTGTGAATATAAGACGTGTCAATTAGTTGATAGATGCTAACTAACTAATGCATGTCAGCCACAATACTACAATAATGATTGTACTTGGGAAAAATAAAATAGTGTGTAATATTATTTGAATAAAGTAAAAGAAGAGTTGGTAGCTGTTCGGTGTTTTTTTTTAGGTGAAAAATTAGGATAAAGATCCGCTAAACGTGTAGTTCGCGACATTGAATCAAGTACGATCCGAAAATTTCATACTCAATTAGTAAGTTAATTAAGTTACTAAGGTGCAGATGATATTCAATGGGATTGACACAAGTTTTCTTTATAAAATCAAGTACACCGTATACTAAACCTTGAAATTTATCCTAGTTTAAACTTGATGAAACCAATTTTATCCTTGTATAAACATGGATGGAACCATGCACATCACAAATTAAACCCGGATGAAACCAGCTTCATTTTAGCTTTAAAATAGATGAATACAAATTTCAACCGAATATAAAACAGGATGAAACTAGTATCATGCCAGTTAAATATGAATAAAAACAAATTTATGGAAATCTAAAACAAGATGATACCGGTTTCACCCTAGCAATTTTTGAATAATTTATTTTTTCTCATTTTATTCAGGATGCATCCAGTTTCATCCTACCTATTTTTTGAATAATTTCTTATATCTTAGTTTAAGTTTGAATCCAACCAGTCTCATCACAGCAAAAAAAATTTGATTTTTTTTCGAATTTAGTATCAACAATAGGTCTTGTTTAGTAGATATGCTCATACCATTTCCAAAATTATAAGTTTTATTAAAATATGACTTATATTTCATAAGTTGTGAATTTTTTCGTGATTAATTTTAAATTGAAAAGAAAAAAAAGTAACCTAGAGAGAGAAATGGATAAAAAGAAGAAAAAAAAGAGGTGAAGGGTATACGTGTCTGTGAGATATAGTTTTCATTTTACCCAACCATAATTTTACTTGTCTTTTACAACCGCACCTTATGTTTTTTTTGGGCATTTGACCCATTTTATCTTCCGGAATACCTCTCTCCCCCTCATTCTAATCACTGCGTTTGTACCAATGGACACATTTTTGTGTCCGATTTGTCTCGATTCTATATATTGTTAGGGTTCATTTTTGTACTTATTATGGTGTTTTTGTGTGTTTTATTTTTGTCCAATAAGCATTTTGGAAAAAATCGGTTCGAAAAGTTGTTAAAGGCATCCTGGGAAATTACTAAAGGCACCCATAATTTGGATAAGGGGCACCTCAATCAATAAGGGGCACCCAAGCTGTTAAAGGAACCCGAGGTTTGGTTCAGGAAACTTCATCTTCAACATTTGAATTCTGGGTTTTCGCGAGAAATAAAGAACAAAATTAGGTTTCGATTTTTGGACAGCTTTTGGACTGATTCAATCCCTGGGTTTGGTACAGGTGAACTCTAGTTGACTAAACAGGCCTGGTATATGATTTTGATTCAACTAAATTTGAGCAGATAGTTGGGTATTTGAAGAAACAGAGTCTCGGTTTTGCTTCTCTCCTTCCCGTGTTTCTATACGCTTGGCATGTATTCATAGAAGTCCTTACACACAATCTTTAATGAGTTTGCAACGAATTTGAGTGTGTAAGCATTAGGTGGCAAAGTGAAGGATGAAAGAAAAGGAAAATTTCACGTAAAACAAGGAAGAAATTCCTGTATCCTGTATTGAGAGTAAAATAAAATATTTGCATTGATTGTTGCGATATTTTGAAATACCTCGTGGTGTGGTAGAGGATGTTTTGATTGAGATTGATTAGTTTATTTATCCAGTGGATTTCGTTGTTATAGATACTCAGCCTGTTCAGGACTCTAGTGCACAAATACTAGTGATTTTAGGTCGCTCATTCTTAGTGACAGCTAACGCTATCATCAACTGTAGGACCGGACTTATGAACATATCCTTTGGTAATATTACCACTGAACTAAATGTATTTAATGTTACCAGACAACAATCTGATGATTTAGAGGAATTGAATATGACTAACCCTTTAGTTCAGGATCTAGTTCATGATAATTGGGATGAAACTTTATTTGGCGATTCTCGAGATGAATTTGATGAGACAATTATCTTAGGTCAGATAGATGACCAGACTTAAGAACTAGAAGAAGCTTTCGGATATTTTAAAGACTCTATAGACCCGTAAATTCAAGCCATATTTAAAGGTCTTACAGAGAGTAATGATTACCCTAAGTTTAGGGGGTTGTGATGGTTCAAATGATCGTCAATATCCCCATTACAAGTCCCTAAGTTGGGACTCTTGTTGGATTCTGAATATGAAGCTCGAGTTTCTGATTTTGGCACGGCGAGGATTTTGAAACCAGATTCATTAAATTGGACTTCACTTGCAGGGCATCCAACTCAAAACCAGTTGGCCAATTGGCAATGAGTGGAGTGGCCTTTCTAGATTATATTCAATGTTTATTAATGGGATATTAGCAATGTGGGACTATTATCCTTCACACGCCCCCTCACGTGTAGGGTACTCTTTGTGGGCCTCTAACACGTGGACCAGTGTTGTAAAAGGTGGTCGTTGGGCCTACTTACATAGGGGCCTGACTCTGATACCATGTTAGAATAAGGGCATCCAATTCAAAACTAATTGACAATGGGTGGAGTGACCCTCCTAGATTATATTCAATGTTTATTAATGGGATATTAACAATGTGGGACTATTATCCTTCACACCTTAAAACTTTTGTGATTTACTGTTATCAAGGTATCATATATCTGAAATCAGTAAGTAATTCACGTCCATTTATTTGTTAATAATGATGTTTGCAGAGCCTGCCTATACAATGAAAGTGACCGAGATATGTGATGTTTATAGCTTTGGGGTGATCATATCAGAAGTACTTATGGGGAGACATCCATCTGAAATCATCACATTGCTCTCAGAAATTCTTCTTTCATCCCCATCATCGAGTAAGTTGAAGCCATACATAAGGTTGACAGACATCTTGGACCCATGCATTGGAGAACCATCAGATATCATGAAGAAGGAAATAGTGTACATCCTGAAGGTTTGATTTTCCTGTTTACGGGGTGATCCATGTAGTTGGCCAACTATGAAAGAAGTATCCGTGGAGCTATCATTGGAAGCTCAGAGCAGGGCTGATTTAGCAAAGCCTTTGGAAATAATTACACTGGGAGACACTCTGCAGTCATAATAATTTGTGTAACCAAGTCATCTTCTTTTTTTCTTTTCATTTTTTTTCCTCTTTTTAAGTTAATCAGTTATGATTTTATCTTTTTCAATTGTAATCTTTTCTCTCTGTGGGTCCTATGAATATTTTGTAATATAAGATATAATACTCCATTGCAAAAAAATATGCAACAACATCAGGGAAAGCTTACATCCGCGAGGGGAACTCTTCTTAAAATAACCCTCAACTGTAGAGTTGCACACACAAGCCGCACAACTAATCCAGGTTGTAATTAATTAATCACCTCGTATTTGTCAAATCAAATAATCATACACATTTGGAGAAAGTTCAAGATTCTCGGTACAAGAATATATCATGAAATATCTCAACACTTAACTTGGCCCAACGTACATGTGCTCCGGTATCAATCTCGTCTACTCAGTCCCCTGGCATGTCCTACCCATCCTGTCTTTATGTTGCATCCGTGTTTATTAGGTTAAGACTTTAGAGTTATAGCAATAGAAAGCTGGATGTTGTGGCTACAGAAAGATTGGGTCCATTAAGTAAAGGAGATAGAGAAAGCTAAAATAACTCATATAAGTTTGTTTACAGACTTTTCAATTAATCTAGTTGTAGGAATTCCCACAACAAACACCCAATTTAGAATAGAAGATCAATCTAAGACATCATGGAGAACATACAGTTTCATTTCACTAAAAGTTAGAACAAACATGAGCAACAATGTTGAAACCCTAACTTGGAGAACTAGAATTACTTTCTCTCTCCTAAATTCTTTACTTAACTCTCCAAGATATCTCCCTTGATACAATGGCCTCTCATCATTTTATAGTGTGGTTACATAGTGGAAGACAACTAATAAACCTCTTAATTTTGGATCTGGGAGGGCGTCAATCTTCTCCCTGCTTAATAACTTCCGCCTTGACATTTGAACTACCGCATTGATCTTCGCACTTTTGGTGTGACTTGGTGACGTCATCTCTTCCGTCATCAGGGATTTGTTGGATGCATATTCGTCTGCTAGCAAATGCATTCCTTCGCGCTAATAACACTTGTTCGGTATTTTGTACCCACAATAAATATAATTTTGTTTATAAACAATGACCAAATTGTGAATCGGTGATGCAAGGTAGAGTCATGACACTGTGTATCACCTAAAGTTGGGAGTCTTGGGACCAATCTGTCTATATATATATATATGAAATGAAATGTAACATTACTAGTTAAATCTATAAAGATGATGAAATCTACATTAAGGTTTTTGGTTTACATATGGAGCAATTTGTCTTTGTTCACTTCAATAGTCAATAAACAATGGCGTTCCTCTTGCAGTCTCTTTTTCATTTCTTTTCAAGTTATCTGTTAACACGGAAGGGTCCATCCAAGATCTCACAATTAATGCAAATAACCCAAGATGGAACCTAACTTTCAAGAGAACACTGCATAATGAATAGGTAAATAAATTGTGCACCCTACTACAATATATTGGTCATTCTCCTCCTATATCGGTTGGACCTTCAACTGTTAGGTGGAAAGCATCTATCACCCATGTTTTCACTGTCAAAGATTGTTATTTCTGGTTACTCAACGAGAAGTTTTTAATTGAAAGCATCCTATCATACCCTTCAAAGTTATCTGGCTTCACCAATTTCCTACAAAGATTCCTTTCTTTCTATAGCAAGCTATGTTAAACAGAATGGGTACCAAGGATAACTTGCTTATTAGAGGCATAGACTCTGATGGTATCCGTGTCCTCCATCAAGTCTCATTGGAATCAGTCGATCACATTTTCAATACATGCACCTTCGTTTGAGATCTATGGGCTTCGGAAACCATATGAGTTGACCGTTATCTTGAGTTTCTAACATGTACGACTCGGAAGAATAAAAAGATTTTGGATTGAAAGATATATATTCATAACAGAATGATTTAAAGGAAACAACTGAAATGGAAAAATATAAAATAAAACTTGGTTGCACAAATTATTATAACAACAGAATGTCGGCTAAAGTAATAATTTCTGAAGGCTTTGCTAAATCTGCCATGTTCTGAGCTAACAAAGATAGCTCTACTGCGACCTCTTGCATAGTTGGTCGAGTACACGGGTCACCCCGTAAGCATGAAAATGCAGCTTTCACCATATACATTATTTCTTTCTGCGCAATATCTGTTGGTGCTCCAATGGATTGGTCCAAGATGTCTTTCAACCTTATGTTTTGCCCCACAATAATCGATGCTGGAGGTGAAAGAAGAATTTGCGAGAGAAACGTGATGATTTCTGATGGATGTTTTTCCATAAAAACTTCTAATATAATCACCCCAAAGCTATCAACATCACATTTCTGTTGGAAATGATTTTGGAGTTAATGGGATAAATGGGTATTTAAAATGATTTGAGAATGGGCTCACAGACACTCAACTGTGGTTTAAGAGAAATGAAATTTTATTGCTCTCAAAAACTTTGTTTGGTGGTACAAGACCTTACTTCTTACACACACTCCATTTAATTCTCACCTTACCACTAACTTTGGTTTTCACTCAATTACATCTTCCCCATGATGTCTATTGCCCTATTTATATGATCTCTTAACCAACTCTTCACTACTCTAGTTTGGTCTAGAATATTCATGACTCATTCACTTTACAACTAACTAGAATATTCTAGAGAACTTGGGCTCTAATAGCCATGAAGTCTCTAGATGGACTAGAGTATTATGGACTAATCTACAATAGACTAGTTGGGCATAGATAATTCAAGACACTTGTAAACTAAAATCAAGTTTACAATTTTAACAATTTCTCCGTCACCTTCATCGTAGATGCAAGCTCTGTAACAAAGTAAATGGATGTGAAATTTTATTTATTAACTTCAGAAAAATGGTACCGATAAAAAATAAATTATAAAAGTTTTAGTTGGATTATATATTTACCTGGAGCAACATATCCATAGGTTCCTACAACGGTGGTCCAATTCGTTGAATCCAGCTTCAAAATCCTTGCCGTACCAAAATCAGAAACTCGGGCTTCCCATTCAGAGTCCACCAAAATATTGTTGCTAGTTATATCCCTGTGAACTATTGCTGAATGCAATCATGGTGCATGTAAGCAAGTGCCTCAGATGTTCCCTTGATGAACCTTACCCTCTCTATCCAGTCGAACTCCATTGCTTGTTCCCCATCACATAAAACATTTTTCAGACTTCCCCTTTCTATGAACTCATAAACCAAAAATGAGATTTGCATTTCAGGATAAGATCAGAAATCGAAAAGCTTGACAATATTCCGATGTCGGATTTCTGCCAGTGCATGAACTTCACTTTAAAATGACTTGTGATCGAATATCTCAGAATCTTCATCCAAAGAATGAAATTTCTTCACAGCAACAATCTGACTTGTTGACAGTTCCGCTTTATACACACTCCCATATCCTCCCGTACCAAAGCAATATTTAGTATCAAAATTCTCGGTTGCTTCAATAATGTCTTCAAACACTATTTTTCCATCATAATTCCATATTGAAATAAATTTCCACCGATATTGGTTGTTGTAGCTTGGTCTGTAGGCCTGGAGTTTGTTACTGATCTTTGTCGATGAAACAAAATGGCAAAAAGTATGAATAAAAGAAACAACGAATCAATCAATGAAAGTAGGATTATTAGAAATAGTTTGTTATTATTGTCCTCTTTTCTTCCGATCACAACTGAGGGGTTACATGGATTTATACCTCTAAAATTAATATCACTTAACCCTTGGTTGTCCCTTAGTGCATCAATTGGAGCATCCACAAAGGCCTTGGCATTTGGAATAGGACCGCTCAACTCATTGTACAATGATCAAGCTGAGCATTTGATCAAATGAAGATGGAATTGAGCCGAAAAGCTTGTTGTGGGATAAATTTAACCTTTACAACTTGTTTAATCTACCAAGATATGATGGTATCTCTCCATTCAAATCATTATAACTAAGATCTAACAAAAACTGTAACGAATCCAGGTTTCCGATCTGAGGTGGGATGCTTCCATTAAAATTGTTTGTATCCAAATATAAAGATAATAACGTTTTACATTCCCCTAGTTGTTTTGGTATTGACCCAATGAGTTTATTTTTCGATAGATCGAGATATTGAAGGTTGGAAAATTTTCCAATTTCAGAAGACAACCTACCGGAGAGCTGGTTATTATTCAAATCTAAATGATTTAGTGAAGACATATTCGACAACTCCGTACGAATTTCTCCTACTAAGTTATTTGAATCAAGATAAAGTTCCTTTAAAATCATCAAGTTTCCCAAATCTGATGGTATTGTGCCAGTTATATAAGATACCTAATGACCTTAGTTTTCCAATATCTTTAGGGATGTCACCAGTAAGTTGATTTGCATGAACTGATAAAAATGTGAGGTTGGTCATGTGGCATATAGAAGTAGGGATGAGACCAATGAGATTATTTCCACACACATGAAAGGTAGTAAGAGATCGTAGCCTTCCTATATCTTGAGGAATGATGACTGAAAGTTCGTTATCAGATAAGTCAAGAGTGTTCAAGCTAGTTAAATTAGTTAGAGAAGTGGGGATTGAACCAGTGAGATAGTTGTCCTACAAATCTAAGATGGTAAGAGAACTTAATCTTCCGATATCTCAAGGTATGATGCTAGAAAGTCAATTATTATTTAGTCGAAGAAACGCTAGACTAGTCAAATTGGTAAATGAAGTTGGGATTGAACCATTGAGATTGTTGTTGGAGAAAGACAAGAGGGTAAGAGAAGTCAGTTTGCCAATTTCTCGAGGGATGGATCCACTGATTTGATTTCGAGAAAGTCTTAAAATTTTCACACTCGTGAGAGAACCTATTGCTGGCGGAATAGTTACCAGACAACAATCTGATGATTTGGAGGAAGTGAATATGATTAACCCTTTAGTTCGGGATCTAGTTCAGGATAATTGGGATGAAACTTTATTTGGTGATTCTCGATATGAATTTGATGAGACAATTATCTTAGGTCAGATAGATGACCAGACTTTAGAACTAGAAGAAGCTCTCGGATATTTTAAATACTCTATAGACCCGTAAATTCAAGCCATAGTTAAAGGTCTTACGGACAGTAGTGATTACCCTAAGTTTGGGGGTAGTGATGGTTCAAATGATCGTCAAGTATCCCCATTAGAAGTCCCTAACTTGGGACTCGATATTTGTGCCTCTAAGGTATTACTTGAGTTTCTTCAAAAGGCAAAACTTTAACAAAAGCAAAAGTGAGCCTACACTATATGTGGAAACAAAAGGTACATCTACTCATCGTTGCTTTATATGCTGATGATCTTATTTTTATGGGTAATGATGCTCATATGATTGATAAATTCAAGAGAGATGATGAAATATGAGATGAGTGACATGGGTTTGCTTAAGTACTTCCTTGGTATTGAAGTTCATCAAAATAAATATGGAGTGTTCATTTCTCAAAGCATGTTTGCCCAAAAGGTATTGAAGAAATTTGGTATGCTTGGTTGTAATCCCACATCAACACCACTTGTAGTGAATGAGAAACTCAAGAAAGATGATGGTGAGAGAAAAGTTTATGAGACTTACTATAGAGGTCTCATTGGAATCTTATTTTACCTTACACATACAAGACCCGACATCATGTTTGCTTCAATCATGTTTTCAAGGTTCATCAGTTCACCTAGTCATCTACATCTTGGCGTGACAAAGAGGTTGTTGAGGTACATACAAGAAACAATGAATTTTGAAATCATGTATTCAAGAAACTTGGATGTCAAATTAGTTGGCTATTGTGATAGCGACTTGGGAGGATGTATTGATGACATGACGAGTACATCGGGGTATGCTTTTTCTCTTGGTTAGTGTATATTTCTTGGGCATCGAAGAAGCAACCAACCGTAGCTATATCCACTACAGAAGTGGAGTACATTTCGGCATCAATAGCTAAATCTCATGTTGCATGGCTAAGAAGAATCATGGAAGACATCCAAGAGAAACAAGAAAGGTATACCGAAATTTTTTGTGACAACAAATTGGCAATTTCTACGTCCGAAAATTCGATTGAGCATTATAGAGCAAGGCACATCAAACTCAGGTATCACTTTATTCGAGAAGCGGTTGAAGATGGTGAGATAAAACTCAAGTATTGCAAGACGGAAGACCAATTGGAAGACATATTCATCAAGGCACTTTCCAAAGACAAGTTTCAAAATTTTTGTGAGCTACTAGGAGTAGTAAATATCACATTAAGCAGGAGATTGTTAGTTAATGTAATATTTAAAATGTAAGACTAATTAGTAGTAAGTTAGTGAGTGGACATGAGTGTTCCACATGCTTTTGTATTAGGTTTTATGTATGCCTAGTATATAAAGAAAAAGAGGAATAAAGAGAAAGTAATTTAATGAAATAGAATTAAGTAGAAGAGGTAGAGAGTATCAAAGAGCCCTCACCTCCATTTAACAAAATTACTTCAAATCTCCATACAAGTTTAATCATAAAACCAACAGAAAATTCAAAATTGTTTTTTAAGCAGTCCAGAGAATATCATTCGTAGACAGATTTTGTTAAAAATTTCATGTAAGGGTCATGGGTTGAAAGTTTACGTTTTTGTTTGTGTATTTGTGGTATAATAGTTAACAGTTCAGTTCTGACTGCCGTCTACATGTGTGATTGTGGAAAGGTTCCATGTCTGAGCTTCTCTAAGGATGTCACGGTCTTTTTTAATCTTTTGATGGGTTCAGCATATCACTCATTTGATGGATGCCATATTTTGGATGTTTATATTTTTTTTCCTTCAGTTAGAGGATTGGTGGTTGTTATCTATTGATTCTATTTCACCCCCATAATGTGTTTCTTTGTCATTTTTGCTTTTTTCGTGCACCTTTACGTTTCTTTTCTAGTTTAATTAGCATTTAGTGTTGTAAAACTTAGCATTTTTCTTACCTATATTTTAGGGAGTTAGCATACATTCTAAAGATGAGACTGTTAGGGATCCCAGTAACACAATATTATTCAAGAATCCATTTCTAGCTGGACTGCTTGAAAATTAATTTTGAAGCTTTTAGGATAAATATAAAGAGTTTATGTTGGTTTTATATTAATTTTGCATTGATCAAATAGGAACTGTTGCAGGAGGAAAGTCAAGATAAAAGACTTTCTATAAGAAGCTGAAGTGCATTACAATTAACAAGTAGTGTAGTGGACACGAAAGAGGCTCTGGATGGTCTATTCCCAAAAATCCATATTCTTCTATTTCACCAAGTCTCCATTCGACACATTTCTATGTTTTTAACTAACAAAACTTTCGGTTTTGTAAAATATATTGTTGACTAATTTGACGATTTTCTGAAGAGAAAAAAAAAGGAAACAATGTAGATTTTCCTTATATAATTTTTCTACCACTAGCATACTCCCTAATATTATCATCTTTTTTGTAGCCCATCAATTATTTATTTTTTGTTTCTGTTCATGGAGCATCAGCAGGTAACATTTCTTGCCTACAATCTTTTTGTATAATTCTTTGCTTGTATAGAATTATATTCATCATTTGTAAATGAAAAGTATAATTAATTTTTGGAATCCGGTTAAATACATTTGGTTTGTATATTCTTGAAGACAATCTCTACAGAATTATATTAATGTTACCTAATCTCAGTTTTTTCATTTTAATTTTTTATAGACAATCTATGAAGATGAATATGTGAAATTGGATCACACATAGGTCGTAGATTGGATTTTGACAACAGTATAAATCTAAAGTTTCCTACACAAGAGAAAACCTATGATGAAATGACTAGTCCTGTAAATTTTATTGACCATCTCAATCTAGCTCACTCTAAAATTCGTAAGGAACAAGTTCCAATAATCGGGATGGAATTTGAAACTGAAGAGGAAACCAACTATAGAGAGCAGACTGCAGAAACTAATGTATTATAACATCGGCGTTATATGATATTAACATCCCAAGAAACAAACTCAGATATGATATGATTTTTAATAAGTGAGCAATCTTCTAGACATTTATGTTTGGTAATTGTGTTTGAGCCTGGAAAAGTCCACCCTTTGCATGATTTGAGCTTTTATCTGATGTAATCATAATTCGGTATAGTAGTCGTTTGTTAGGCTCACGTTATATATGACTGTTATCACCATTGCTACATATTGTGGTTGTGACAGATAAGAGAACACTCAAACAAACAAAATGACAAAACAAAAGAACTATCGATCAGTTGTAACCTTAAGCTCCCGTAAAGGGATAATCCTTGATCTCCAATCGAAGTGAAGCAGACGAAGTCCATGCTTCATATTTTGTTGGAATGATGTGTATCCATATTCCAAAAAATAAAATAAAATTATCATTCTATCAATAGATGAATGTGGTACCAGGGAATATGCTAGGGGTAGAAAATGATATAAGGGAAATCTAAGTTGTTTCATTTTTTTCCTCTTCAGTAAATCTTTAATTTAGTCAACAATATATTTTGCAAAACCGTAAGTTTTATAAGTTAAAAATTTAGACACATGTCGATTGGAGACTGGGTGGAACAGCGGAACAGGGAGATTTTGTAATAGAGGATCCGGATCCCAAAAACGATGCCTCTACGAAGGAGATGGCAGAGGCGGCATGCACTTTTTTAGTGGGTATGTTCCTAATTCTTCTGGTTAACTATATCTATTCAATTGAAGACGGAAAGAAAGAAAATGTTTTTATTTTTATTTTTTGTAATATCTTCTAGACCGGCTTCACCATATGCGCGAAAGCCAAGTCCTCCACGCTCTGCGACTCCTGTATTTTCTAAGAGTATTATTGATAGACTCAAGAAAACAAATGAGCTTTTGAACCAAGAAGTCATGAGGTTGCAAAACCAGGTAAGTGTCAGACTTTTTTTTTTCTCTTGATATTTTAACATGTCAACCTCCTGACCATAAATTGGTTTATATGTGATTGTATTTAATATAGGTTAAGAGTTTGAAACAGAAGTGTGACACTCAAGAGGTAGAGCTACAGAAATCACAAATAAGAGCAGAGGAAGAATCATCCAAATGTATACAAGCGATGGAAGTAACCAAGGCTACCGCTTCCCAGGTAATCTCGTCCATCCCAACTGATAATGGTGCAAAATAAGAAGAAGAAAAAAATAAGCGTTCAGAATGAATATCCGAATTAGTTCACATATGATCTGTAAATTGAATGGCTCTAAAGTGTGAGCCTGAAAGTTCATAAAACTAAAAGTAATGGTACATTACCCTAAGCCCTTATTTTTATAGACTTGTGAATTTTGTGTGAGCAAGTTGAGCCACTTGATACTAGGAGGAATGATACATTATTGCATAAACATGTACCCGCCGTGACACCTCTCGGATGCTTGATTTCTGTAACTTCACTAACTTAACTTCCTGGAAAACAAGGAAAGGTACAGTCTTTGAAGAATAAGTTAGAAGGTCTTTCATCTTGAAATAATCAAGTCTTATTTAAAAGTTAGTTCTAATCAGTTTTTGCTACTTAAACTCTATAGAATGCACAACCGGCTATGTGTGATATGATATTAGCACACCACCCTTCTCTTGTCAATTATTATAATATGGTAGTTATTTTTAGATCACAAAATGAATATAAAGTGAACAATGATATGATGATGATTTAAATTAACGGCTTGTTCTCCCTTCACCCGCAGCCTTATATTTCAGCAATTTATCAACTCGTTCTAATCAGACTGTTATTTGTTCTAAATGTTGTTCAGTTGAAGGCGATGACAGAAACGTTACCTGCGGATGTGTATGACAGTGAAACATTAAGAGCCATGCATAGTCAAGTGGAAGCTCTGCTATAAACTAATGGAATGGACACATCAGAAACATCTTCCTTCCGGTTTAGAAGTTCAGGGGCTGACCAACAACATATGGACAAGCCTCCTTTGGCCAACGGATATTCTAGACCATCTACATCTGCCATCATACCTCATCAAGGCAATGAGAATGGTGTTACTAATAGACAATATATTTATAGATATTTAGTTACCATAATATTCTGGGAGAATACGAGATTTACTGTAATACTGAAAACGTATTCCCCTTTTCTATTTCCCCTTGTCTAGGCTCTTCCCCTACTCAGAACCCACAAATCCATCCTCTCTACTCATTTCTAGATGTGAAAAATACTATAACCCCCTACTGTATGGGTTCAATATATAGAAGCCCCACAAAATGGATCATTCACTATCAACTCCATTCTTTCACATTTTGATATTTTTAGGCCCAAAACTTTAGAATTCAGGGTCTGTTAATAAAGTTTTCAGCCATGGTAATTTGATAATACCAAGAATACCCCTAACTATATATATCTAATGGAATTAGCTAGAGGTTTTATTATCGGTTTCATTTTCTTTTTTCATTCTCTCTCTTTAGATGAAGCACACAGAGAAGATGTGATTTCTGATGAAAATTTCAGCGAAAAAACCATTTCAAAACCTAGATCTAAGAATTACAGATCGGTTGAACTCATCATCAAAAGCTAGATTTAACATCAACGTCACTTGTTCTTGAAGATTTAGTGAAAGTTAATGAAAAAGTTCGGTGAGAATCATCACCAGCAAATGAATCAGAAGATTCTCCTACAAAACAAGTAAGTTTCCTTTATCTTTAACATTTCAATTTAATAGGTAGATTCTTCGATTTTCAAATTTTTATTTCTGAAAAATAATTTTATGATTTTCATAACTTTTAAAAGCTTGATTTCATGTTAAATCTATTATTAAAATCATAATCAGAGTTAGGTCTATTATAATGTCACATTAATCTAGCTTTTGAGAGGAAAATTTTGAAAAAAAATTCAAGAAAAATTTCTAGGGTTCTTGAACAACAATCGATATATCTTTTAATCTGTTATCTCGATCAAAAATTGGTTTTCAGAGTTGAAATCAGTGAATCATTATCTCTTTTACCCATATATTTGATACAAATTTCATATACTTCGATTTTCGAACTGATTTTTGCTCATCTCTAATTTTTTCTGTTTTTAACTAATAATGTTTAGTTCAATCTATATTTCCTTTAATTTTTCAAATTTAAGCAAAATGACGCAATACGATTTCAAGACTTAGATTATATATGTAATCGAAATTTTATCTCAATTTTGTCATCAGCTAATATCTCTTGTAGAGCGTCAATTACTGGTAATGGTGTTGTCAAATAATTAAAAAAAAATGGAAGAACAATGGGATGGAATGAAAAGTTACATATCAGTAGTCAATATACAGGTAAAGCAGATTAGGTTACTAAATTGTGGTTTTTGTCAAGTTTTTACGACTGGACATCGTTTTACTTTTTGATATTTATTTACTTAACTGAGAACAATTAGGACACATTTCAGCATTCCGCAATTATCATATTTTGTTGTCCTGTGTATGCATTTTAACTAGTTGGTGGTTGTTGTTTTTTCCCTGCCAACTTGTTGTTTGATTTGAGTCTGATAATCAAGCTAAACATACTATAATATGTGTTCTTACTTTTCATATCTTTCTTTCTGTTCATTTGTATGGTTCATTTTTGAAGTAGTTATGGTGGGTGGCAATATTTCGTGTATTGATATGCTAGTGAAATGCTTCTTGTATGGCCTGTTGATATATCTTAATTTTGTAGGGGAAGTACAAAGTATACAATCTTTTCTCAGAGAGGCTATACGATCAACACTTTTTGAGGGAAACGTGCAATGCTACTTGATTTTGTTTTAACCTCGTCCTATGCTAAGATAGTCAAAAGGATTATTTCCTTTCGGAATGGGGATAGACAAGTCAAGCGTACCGAGAATCATTCATTATGGTAGGCAACCTATATCTTTATATTTATCTCATCCCTACAGTAAGTATTTGATCATTTTATATAACAGGCATCTAAAGTTTTCTCTACACGTGTCAAATTTTTTTTTGCTCTACATTATGCTTTCTTTGATGACAGAGTTTGGAGGCATACCATCACTCTATCAGGAAGCAGGTCGAGCTGGAAGTGATGGAAAATAAGCAAATTGCAGTAAGTTCTATGCTCAACTTCATGCTTGCACCATGGTAGTAAAGTATGTCTAGCTGTCTATCCAAGTAAACTGGCAATCACTTTTGGATGAGGAGTTCTCCTCTAAGATGTTTGTCGAGAAGTTTTTATATGAAGCACGAGGAAGTCGGAACACCTTTCATACAATACTGGTAAGTATGTTTAAGATGGTAGCATTTACATTTATTTTGGGATAGTATTCACATTTTTCATAAGATCTTCCGTGCAAAATCTATTTACCTTCTTAGTACAGAAGCAATATGCATATGTAACTTCCGATTACACAAGTCATGCGGAAGTGTAACTCCTAGTTACACATGCTATATACATGCGTAACTCTTATTTACACAAGCCAGATACATGTGTAACTCGCAGTTATACTCCTAATAGTCTTGTGTTGTCAATTTTTCATGTGATAAGTCACAATGGAGCCCAAAAATGTATTGGGAAAACAGTATAAAAAATGCTTAGCATGAATAATGAAAGTGGCATAACTAGTATCATTTCAGTGTCAAGAAATATTTACTGTGGTGTTTTTTTTTAGCCGCCAAGGTTCGTCTGGAATGCACATGACATATATGTCCATGTCACTCAAAATTATTGTGAGGAACTATTTTTGTAATCAATTTAGCAAGTTAGACATGCGGAAGTGTAAATCCTAGTTACACATGCTATATACATGTGTAACTCTTATTTACACAAGCCAGATACATGTGTAACTTCCGATTACACAAGTCATGCGGAAGTGTAACTCCTAGTTACACATGCTATATACATGTGTAACTCTTATTTACACAAGCCAGATACATGTGTAACTCGCAGTTACACTCCTAATAGTCTTGTGTTTGTTACTTTTTTCCTGTGATAAGTCCCAACGGAGCCCAAAAAAGCACAGGGAAAACAGTAAAAAAAAATGCTTGCATGAATAATATCCAAGTCTGATGCATGTGTAACTCCTAATTACATTTAGAGATGGATTTGCTGATTTTATGTTGAAATATCCAAGTCTGATGCATGTGTAACTCCTAATTACATAATTCAGATGCATGTGTATCTGCAAGTTACACATGCTAATTAGATGTGTAACTTTTACTTACACATACTGATTTTGGGTACACATACCAATATGCATATGTAACTCCTAGTTACACTAGTCATATGCATGTATAACTGCTAGCTACACTAGCCAGATGAATGTGTATCTCCTAGTTACACATGTTATATGCATGTGTAACTCTCAGTTACACAATTCAGATGCATGTGTTACCGCTAGCTACACTAGTCAGATGCTTGTGAAACTGAAATATACATTGTTTTATGTACTGTTCATTTTAATCGTATAAATACTGATTGCTTGTTGTTATATTTCAGGTTTTAGATAACTTCATAAAAGCTAATTGCTTAAACGTGGTAATGGTCTCGCTGGAACTGGAGTTGACGCTGAATACACAAGTCAGATGCATGTGTAACTCTCAGTTACACTAGATAGACACATATGTAACTCTCAATTACACTAAACAGATGTGTGTGTAACTTCTAGTTACACATGATAAGAAATTATTGTAAATGAATATTAAAGTAATAACTGTATTTTTTTGTGTGTTTTTTTTTATGTCTATTTTTTTGCATATATATACAAGTGTAACTTTGCATTACACATATCATAAGGATGTGTAACTTCTGGTTACACATGCCATATGCATGTGTAACTTCTGTTTACACCTTCGCACTGTATTTTAATAATTTCGGGCCTAGATTTAATAATCTTGGGCCTAGATTTAAATTTTATTTAATTATGGGCTTGACAATATGCATAAGGGTATCAAAGTCTTTTAAAAACTCGGGGCCTAGATTTAAACTTTTTTTAATTAAGGGCCTCATATTATGGGTTATCCGTGGGTTGGGCCTGAGCCTAATTTTCCCTTTCTAGATTCTTTCACCTATCCACCACCTGCGACTTCTCCTCCTGTTGAGCCTGTACCCACGCTCGCTTCCGCTCCACCTCCTGAACAAGGCCCATCTTACTCGACCTTGTACGCTCCTCCACACCGCAGGCTAACTTATCCCTCTAAGCCCATTTCTACTCCACCCACTTCTACTGAGCCCATCTCTTCTCAACCCATTTCCAATTCACAGCCCACTTCCCTCGACGCTTCAACCACCTCCCCGGCTCAACCCATCTCCGTGCAGCCCATCTCCCTCGACTACCTCCCAGACTCAGCCCATCTCCGTGCAGCCCATCTCCGTGCTTGCCTCTTCCAGCCCACTACATCCAGCCACACCTTCCAGCCCGCAGCTTCCAGCGACATCTCGCCCAACCACTTGGGCCTCCCGGGGCATCTTCCGCCCCATCCACAAACTCAATCTTCATGTCCAATCCACAATTCCCATTTCCCCTCTTCCCCGTTCTCATCTTCATGCACTTAGGGACCCAAACTAGAATCCTTCCATGCATAACGAATACAATGCTATGAAAACGACCGGTACTTGGGATCTTGTTCCTCGCCCCAGGAATGCTCCTATCATTCGGTCAATGTGGCTTTTTCGTCACAAGTTTCACGCTGACGGAACCTTGCACTGTTACAAGGCTCGACTAGTGGCCAATGGCAAATCTCAACAGGTTGGAGTTGATTGTTTTGAGACGTTTAGTCCAGTTGTTAAACCAGCGACTATACGCACTGTGCTCAGCATCGCAACATCTCGTTCTTGGGGCATTCGTCAACTAGACGTCAAAAATGCCTTTCTTCACGGTGACCTGGCTGAAACAGTATATATGCATCAACCACCGGGTTTTGTCGATTCCGCTCATCCCGATTATGTTTGCCGCCTCCGTAGGTCTCTTTATGGCCTTAAACAGGCCCCTCGAGCATGGTTTCAACGGTTTGCACAATTTATTATTAGTTGCGGTTTTTGTGGAAGTGTTTGTGATCCGTCACTTTTTGTCTATCACTCTGGTTCGGACACTGCATACTTATTACTATATGTGGATGATATTGTCTTAACCGCTTCTAGTGATGCACTTCTAGACCGTTTCATTGGGTTGATGAAACGTGAATTTGCCATGAATGATTTTGGCACGTACATCAATTTCTGGGTATTACTGTGGCTCGTTCAGATTCAGTATTATTTCTATCACAGTCCTCATATGCACAGGATATTATCGCTCGTGCATCGATGACGAACTGCAACCCAGTCACCACTCCTGTTGATACACAACCGAAGCTCAGTACTACATCTGGCCCGGCACTCGAGGATCCGACATTATACAGAAGTCTGGACGGGGCTCTTCAATACCTGACATTCACCCGCCCCGACATTTCATATGCCGTGCAGCAGGTTTGTTTATTTATGCACGACCCCAGGGAGGCACACATGCAAGCTCTTAAGCGCATTCTCAGGTATCTTCAAGGCACTCTTGATCACGGCTTATTTCTCTCCGCTTCCACTATCACTGGCTTGACTGCATACTCTGATGCTGACTGCGCGGGTTGTCCGGATTCTCGTCGGTCGACATCTGGCTACTGCATCTTTCTTGGAGACAACCTGATTTCTTGGTCTTCCAAACGACAAGCTACTGTATCTCGTTCTAGTGCGGAGGCCTAATACAGAGGAGTTGTCAATGCTGTTGCTGAGACTACTTGGCTACGCAATTTACTTCTCGAGCTTCACATTCCGTTACGACGTGCCACTATTGTCTACTGTGATAACGTTAGTGCGATCTACATGTCCGGGGATCCTGTCCAGCACCAACGCACTAAACATGTGGAGATTGATATTCATTTTGTACGTGAGCGTGTACGTATCGGTGACATTCATGTTTTGCACATCCCGTCTGTCAGTCAATATGCAGATATCTTCACCAAAGGCCTTCCACGAGTATTGTTTGTTCGTTTCCGTTCCAGTCTTAACGTATGCTCTTCTCCCGTTACGACTAAGGGGGTGTAATAGACAATATATTTAGAGATATTTAGTTACCATAATATTCTGGGAGAATACGAGATTTCCTGTAATACTGAAACTCTATTTATATGATTTTATGGAATACGAGATTACCGACCGACAGTTACAACACCTAGGATTTCATCTGCTAATACAGGAGTGGAAGTGACAGAACAATTTGAATCTGGTGTCTACATAACTCTAGTTCAACTACTAAACGGCACCAAAATTTTCAGACGTGTCAGATTTAGGTATTTTTCTTCTCAGAGTGTGTTCCACCCTAGATAACTTAATTAGGTTTGTGGTTTTTATGAAGACTATGATGGGTTTGCTTGTTCTATTTCTCACATTATGATCCCTATTCCACCATATATCACATTCATAGTAATTTATAAATTACTGCATCAATTTAGCTATAAAATAATGTGTCCAGTTTTATACGAGTACTTTTATTGCTCTAGGTATTTTTAACAAATATTCAACATTTCTGCAGTAAAAGAAAATTTGATGGGCAACAAGCAGCAGAGTGGTGGAAGGAGAACAGTCATAGAGTGTTTATGAAGTACAAGAATCTTGGGGGTGACCTCACTCAAATTGGATCCTCTAGCAATGGGAAAACTGCTGAGCAAGAAGATTTGGCGAGGCATTCAGTAAACACAAAAGCTGCTGAGGAAGAAGAGCCAGGCACGCCTTCTGCCAATGCAAAAACGGCACAGGAAGAAGAGCCAGGGACACCTTCTGCAGACAGGAAAACTACCAAAGAAGAAGAGCCCTCTGCAAATGCTACAAATGAGGAAGAAGAGCCAGGGACACCTGCAGCAGGCAGAAAAACTACCGAGGAAGAAGATCCTTCTGCAAATGCAACAAATGCCGAGGAGGAAGTGGTCGACAAGCCTTTGACTGATGAAACAACTGCTAAAGAAGAAGAAGAAGCAACAACACATTCTGCCAATGCCACCGGTGATGAAGAAGAGGCAGCGCCAACTTCTGACAAGGAAACAGGTGACGAGGAAAAAGAGCCTGCGCCACCTCCTGGAGCCTAGCTTCTATAACAGGAATCAACCGCTTTAAAGAAAATACGTGTACGACTAGAAGAAGATATACGGTGTCATGGATATGAGATTAGTCAGCTTGCCCAGCTCGAGATTAATTTTTAACCCCAAAAATTAGGTAGGTAAACAATTTTTGTCATTTTCATTTGATTCATCTCTACTGCTGAAAAATGTTGCAGCAAGGTACAGTTTCTTACTTGAACTATAGCTCGTTACAAATACAAGCAAAACATTCCAACACAGATAAGATGCATAACATAACTAACCAATCGCACACAAAGAACACAGAGCAGTCACAGTTCAGAGTTTATTCCTTCATAACAACTCAAAAAACAGTTAGCAAAATCAGAGATTTACAAAATCTTGAATTGTAGAATGGGACGTCCTAAAATCATTCTTTCATCGCAATATTTCAAAACTCCTGGCCACAATTCGCACACTTTGTGATTCAAACTCTCGTCCTAGATCTAGTAGTCCTCTAGTAACCTGCTAGGGTACCTGTCCAAAGCCCACCAAAATGGAGAATATCATCAAACGGATAAGAACGAGAATTTGTTATAATCTCTATTTCTATCTCTGTTTCTGTTTATGAAACATAACTAAAAACTATCATTGACTTCAAATATAGAACTAGATTTGTGGAGTTTATATATTTTTTCCTCAAATTTTTGGAAAAAAAAGGTCCTAATATGGTTCTAATTCGGACTTCCATAAAAGTCCCAAGTCTTAAGATGTCGTAGCCTACTATTCTTGTTCCTGGTTTGGTTTCTATAACTCGGCTATAGCCTACGTATAAATATTAATCATGTTCCCTGAATGGGTACTTAAGTTCACATAAACGAGTAATCATATAGAATCTTAAAAACCCCTCTTTGATCATCTTAATTAATTCTTCTCCTTTTTCAGAATTATCTGATCAATGGGTAAACATTCATGCATCGCTTGGGCTCCAATTCTATGGGGAAAGTGTCGTGTTTTATTTCTGAGAAATAATAAGAAAGCCAAGTTATCAAAAGTTGACAATGAATCTGTTCACGAGGGACATCATATCCCTGATCTTCCTTTTCATATCATCACCAACATACTCCTTAGACTTCCCGCAAAGTGCATCTTCCAGTTGAGGCACCATACTAGATCAACTGACTTGTTATATGATTTAACCACGGATCCGTACTTTATGCGCGCACACCTAGACCAAGCCCGAGCTACTCCAACCATTGTTGTGCGATCTCTTTCGCAACCCATTGACAATTGCATAGAGCTTTTTCTTTTTGATGATAAAGCTGAGTACGTTGAGGCTACAAGCTTCGATCTTAGTTCATATGGCGAGGAGCGCCCAACTGATCTCTGGGGTTCATATGATGGGTTTCTTTTATTCACAAGCCAATCCAGGCATTTATGGCAATTCTGTATTTGGAACCCGATCACAAAAGAACAACTAACCGTCACCTCGCCAAGTCGTCTTTTATCTGTCTGTGGATTTTACTTCCATCCATGTAAAAAGGAGTACGAAATGGTTGTATGTCGCTATACTGCACGAAAATTCGACTTTCAGATTCTTAATTTAAGAACTAAGCATAGAAGAAGTGTTGGTAGCGGCTCTTACCCTCCAAGTACAAAAAGACCACCTGTATTTATCAACGGGACGTTTTACTGGATGGTGGATTAGTTAGCTTATTTCATCTGGAACAACTGTGTTCTCCCTAGCCTATCAGACGCAATATTATCATTCAATATTGAAACCGAGGAGTTTAGTATCATGGAATCTGTTGTGCCATGTAATTATACTCCAACGCAAAGAAGATACCCAGGAAATGAGTTTCAACTTTTCGATTTGGAAGGCGAATTGAGCCTATTCGATCCTTCGTCAAGAACTGAAGTGGTCATATGGGTGTTTAACAACAATACCAAACGTTGGGATAAGAAACACTCAGTGATTAGTCCCTATCACGAGCAAAAGTGGTATTTCTACTCGTACTTCACCGAATTTGAATACATCAAGATGAAAGGAGAATTCATAGCATATCAGTGCTGGGGTACAATTAAACCATATATTTACAATGTAAGTTCTGGAACTTGGAAGCTGTTTGAAATTAAGGGATTTGAAAGAGATTGCACAACAACAATTCATACTCAAAGTCTTGTCTCTTTGGATGCTGCAGATTCAGTTATACCACAAGAAAATATTGATGTATAAATTTGATCTCTTGTCTGGTTTTTTCTTTCTTATCAAATGAATCTACATACCTAATGGCTTTTATCTTAGAATTTAGTTGATTTATATTTTATACACGTCTTTATTAGCATTACAAAAAAGTAAATAACAAAAGAATAGAATACAAAATAAAACCTTTGATATTGGGAGGATTGGACCAACTCAGCCATATCAACATTGTTGGGATGGAAGGCAAATAAGTAATTACGAAATAAATTAAGATAGATGTTAAAACTGCACATAGAAAATTCTTTTCCCTAAAAAAGTTTGTTTGGACGAAGGAAACCTTATTTTGTGGGATCACAAAATTGACTAAACAACTCATATACTATTTTTGGTGTGTCAAATAGACATGTAAAAAAAGATACTCTTCTAATATTCTAGGATTTAAAATATATTGTTCTAGTATTCTATTTGGTTATTTTACCCAGAAAAATTTATAACAGTGGACTAAAGCACCCTCTCCGTATATTTATTAGAATTTAACTAACATGTTCTATATTTCTATTGCATTCACAAGTCTACTGGTCAGTACCCTACAATGCTCGGAGACTTGTACGATCCATGAATATATAATTCATAAAGCATTAGGAAATTCCCTAAGTACTACTAGCTATAGAAAAAGGAAAATGATTTGTGAATATAAGACGTGTCAATTAGTTGATAGATGTTAACTAACTAATGCATGTCAGCCACAATACTACAATAATGATTGTACTTGGGAAAAATAAAATAGTATGTAATATTATTTGAATAAAGTAAAAGAAGAGTTGGTAGATGTTCGGTGTGTTTTTTAGGTGAAAAATTAGGATAAAGATCCGCTAAACGTGTAGTTCGCGACATTGAATCAAGTACGATCCGAAAATTTCATACTCAATTAGTAAGTTAATTAAGTTACTGAGGTGCAGATGATATTCAATGGGATTGACACAAGTTTTCTTTATAAAATCAAGTACACCGTATACTAAACCTTGAAATTTATCCTAGTTTAAACTTGATGAAACCAATTTTATCCTTGTATAAACATGGATGGAACCATGCACATCACAAATTAAACCCGGATGAAACCAGCTTCATTTTAGCTTTAAAATAGATGAATACAAATTTCAACCGAATATAAAATATGGTGAAACTAGTTTCATGCCAGTTAAATATGAATAAAAACAAATTTATGGAAATCTAAAACAAGATGATATCGGTTTCACCCTAGCAATTTTTGAATAATTTATTCTTTCTCATTTTATTCAGGATGCATCCAGTTTCATCCTACCTATTTTTTGAATAATTTCTTATATCTTAGTTTAAGTCAGAATCCAACCAGTCTCATAACAGCAAAAAAAATTTGATTTTTTTTTTCGAATTTAGTATCAACAATAGGTCTTGTTTAGTAGATATGCTCATACCATTTCCAAAATTATAAGTTTTATTAAAATATGACTTATATTTCATAAGTTGTGAATTTTTTCGTGATTAATTTTAAAATGAAAAGAAAAAAAAAATAACCTAGAGAGGGAAATGGATAAAAAGAAGAAAAAAAAGAGGTGAAGGGTACACGTGTCTGTGAGATATAGTTTTCATTTTACCCAACCATAATTTTACTTGTCTTTTACAACCGCACCTTATGTTTTTTTGGGAATTTGACCCATTTTATCTTCCAGGATACCTCTCTCCCCCTCATTCTAATCACTGCATTTGTACCAATGGACACATTTTTGTGTCCGATTTGTCTCGATTTTATATATTGTTAGGGCTCATTTTTGTACTTATTATGGTGTTTTTGTGTGTGTTATTTTTGGCCAATAAGCATTTTGGAAAAAATGGGTTCGAAAAGTTGTTAAGGGCATCCTGGGAATTACTAAAGGCACCCATAATTTGGATAAGGGGCACCTCAATCAATAAGGGGCACCCAAGCTGTTAAAGGAACCCGAGGTTTGGTTCAGGACACTTCATCTTCAACATTTGAATTCTGGTTTTTGGCGAGAAATAAAGAACAAAATTAGGTTTCGATTTTAGGAAAGCTTTTGGACTGATTCAATCCCTGGGTTTGGTACAGGTGAACTCTAGTTGACTAAACAGGCCTGGTATATGAGTTTGATTCAACTAAATTTGAGCAGATAGTTGGGTATTTGAAGAAACAGAGTCTCGGTTTTGCTTCTCTCCTTCCCGTGTTTCTATACGCTTGGCATGTATTCATAGAAGTCCTGACACACAATCTTTAATGAGTTTGCAACGAATTGGAGTGTGTAAGCATTAGGTGGCAAAGTGAAGGATGAAAGAAAAGGAAGATTTCACGTAAAACATGGAAGAAATTCCTGTATCCTGCATTGAGAGTAAAAGAAAATATTTTCATTGATTGTTGCGATATTTTGAAATACCTCGTGGTTTGGTAGAGGATGTTTTGATTGAGATTGATTAGTTTATTTATCCAGTGGATTTCGTTGTTATAGATACTCAGCCTGTTCAGGACTCTAGTGCACAAATACTAGTGATTTTAGGTCGCTCATTCTTTGTGATAGCTAGCGCTATCATCAACTGTAGGAACGAATTTATGAACATATCCTTTGGTAATATTACCACTGAACTAAATGTATTTAATGTTACCAGACAACAATCTGATGATTTAGAGGAATTGAATATGACTAACCCATTAGTTCAGGATCTAGTTCCGGATAATTGGGATGAAACTTTATTTGGCGATTCTCGATATGAATTTGATGAGACAATTATCTTAGGTCAGATAGATGACCAGACTTAAGAACTAGAAGAAGCTCTCGGATATTTTAAAGACTCTATAGACCCGTAAATTCAAGCCATATTTAAAGGTCTTACAGAGAGTAATGATTACCCTAAGTTATGGGGTTGTGATGGTTCAAATGATCGTCAAGTATCCCCATTAGAAGTCCCTAAGTTGGGACTCTTGTTGGATTCTGAATATGAATCTCGGGTTTCTGATTTTGGTACGGCGAGGATTTTGAAACCAGATTCATTAAATTGGACTTCACTTGCAGGGCATCCAACTCAAAACCAATTGGCCAATTGGCAATGAGTGGAGTGGCCTTTCGATTCAATGTTTATTAATGGGATATTAGCAATATGGGACTATTATCCTTCACACGCCCCCTCACGTGTAGGGTACTCTTTGTGGGCCTCTAACACGTGGACCAGTGTTGTAATAAGTGGTCGTTGGGCCTACTTACATAGGGACCTGACTCTGATACCATGCTAGAATAAGGGCATCCAATTCAAAACTAATTGGAAATGGGTGGAGTGACCCTTCTAGATTATATTCAATGTTTATTAATGGGATATTAGCAACGTGGGACTATTATCCTTCACACCTTCAAACTTTTATGATTTACTGTTATCAAGGTATCATATATCTGAAATCAGTAAGTAATTCACGTCCATTTATTTGTTAATAATGATGTTTGCAGAGCTTGCCTATACAATGAAAGTGACCGAGATATGTGATGTTTATAGCTTTGGGGTGATCATATCAGAAGTACTTATGGGGAGCCATCCATCTGAAATCATCACATTGCTCTCACAAATTCTTCTTTCGACCCTATCATCGAGTAAGTTGGAGCCAGACATAAGGTTGACAAACATCTTGGAACCATGCATTGGAGAACCATCAGATATCATGAAGAAGGAAATAATGTACATCCTGAAGGTTTGATTTTCCTATTTACGGGGTGATCCATGTAGTTGGCCAACTATGAAAGAAGTATCCGTGGAGCTATCATGGGAAGCTCATAGCAGGGCTGATTTAGCAAATCCTTTGAAAATAATTACACCGGGAGACATTCTGCAGTCATAATAATTTGTGTAACCCAGTCATCTTCTTTTTTTCTTTTCATTTTTTTTTCCTCTTTTTAAGTTAATCAGTTATGATTTTATCTTTTCAATTGTAATATTTTCTCTCTGTGGGTCCTATGAATATTTTGTAATATAAGATGTAATACTCCATTGCAAAAAAACATGCAACAGCATCAGGGAAAGCTTACATCCGCGAGGGGAACTCTTCTTAAAATAACCCTCAACTGTAGAGTTGCACACACAAGCCGCACAACTAATCCAGGTTGTAATTAATTAATCACCTCGTGTTTGTCAAATCAAATAATCATACACATTTGGAGAAGTTCAAGATTCTCGGTACAAGAATATATCATGAAAGCTCTCAACACTTAACTTGGCCCAATGTACATGTGCTCCGGTATCAATCTCGTCTACTCAGTCCCCTGGCATGTCCTACCCATCAATGTTTATTAATGGGATATTAGCAATGTGGGACTATTATCCTTCACACGCCCCCTCACGTGTAAGGTAATATTTGTGGGCCTCTAACACGTGGACCAGTGTTGTAATAGGTGGTCGTTGGGCCTACTTACATAGGGGCCTGACTCTGATACCATGTTAGAATAAGGGCATCCAATTCAAAACTAATTGACAATGGGTGGAGTGACCCTCCTAGATTATATTCAATGTTTATTAATGGGATATTAACAATGTGGGACTATTATCCTTCACACCTTAAAACTTTTGTGATTTACTGTTATCAAGGTATCATATATCTGAAATCAGTAAGTAATTCACGTCCATTTATTTGTTAATAATGATGTTTGCAGAGCTTGCCTATACAATGAAAGTGACCGAGATATGTGATGTTTATAGATTTGGGGTGATCATATAAGAAGTACTTATGGGGAGACATCCATCTGAAATCATCACATTGCTCTCAGAAATTCTTCTTTCATCCCCATCATCGAGTAAGTTGAAGCCAGACATAAGGTTGACAGACATCTTGGACCCATGCATTGGAGAACCATCAGATATCATGAAGAAGGAAATAATGTACATCCTGAAGGTTTGATTTTCCTGTTTACGGGGTGATCCATGTAGTTGGCCAACTATGAAAGAAGTATCCGTGGAGCTATCATTGGAAGCTCAGAGCAGGGATGATTTAGCAAAGCCTTTGGAAATAATTACACTGGGAGACACTCTGCAGTCATAATAATTTGTGTAACCAAGTCATCTTCTTTTTTTCTTTTCATTTTTTTTCCTCTTTTAAGTTAGTCAGTTATGATTTTATCTTTTTCAATTGTAATCTTTTCTCTCTGTGGGTCCTATGAATATTTTGTAATATAAGATGTAATACTCCATTGCAAAAAAAATATGCAACAGCATCAGGGAAAGCTTACATCCGCGAGGGGAACTCTCCTTAAAATAACCCTCAACTGTAGAGTTGCACACACAAGACGCACAACTAATCCAGGTTGTAATTAATTAATCACCTCGTGTTTGTCAAATCAAATAATCATACACATTTGGAGAAGTTCAAGATTCTCGGTACAAGAATATATCATGAAATCTCTCAAAACTTAACTTGGCCCAACGTACATGTGCTCCGGTATCAATCTCGTCTACTCAGTCCCCTGGCATGTCCTACCCATCCTGTCTTTATGTTACATCCGTGTTTGTTAGGTTAAAACTTTAGAGTTACAGCAATAGAAAGCTGGATGTTGTGGCTACAGAAAGATTGGGTCCATTAAGTAAAGGAGATAGAGAAAGCTAAAATAACTCTTATAAGTTTGCTTACAGACTTTTCAATTAATCTAGTTGTAGGAATTCCCACAACAAACACCCAATTTAGAATAGAAGATCAATCTAAGACATCATGGAGAACATACAGTTTCATTTCATTAAAAGTTAGAACAAACATGAGCAACAATGTTGAAACCCTAACTTGGAGAACTAGAATTACTTTCTCTCTCCTAAATTCATTACTTAACTCTCCAAGATATCTCCCTTGATACAATGGCCTCTCATCATTTTATAGTGTGGTTACATAGTGGAAGACAGCTAATAAACCTCTTAATTTCGAATCTGGGAGGGCGTCAATCTTCTCCCTGCTTAATAACTTCCGCCTTGACATTTGAACTACCGCATTGATCTTCGCACTTTTGGTGTGACTTGGTGACGTCATCTCTTCCGTCATCAGGGATTTGTTGGATGCATATTCGTCTGCTAGCAAATGTATTCCTTCGCGCTAATAACACTTGTGCGGTATTTTGTACCCACAATAAATATAAGTTTGTTTATAAACAATAACCAAATTGTGAATCGGTGATGCAAGGTAGAGTCATGACACTGTGTATCACCTAAAGTTGGGAGTCTTGGGACCAATCTGTCTATATATATATATGAAATGAAATGTAACATTACTACTTAAATCTATAAAGATGATGAAATCTACATTAAGGTTTTTGGTTTACATATGGAGCAATTTGTCTTTGTTCACTTCAATAGTCAATAAACAATGGCGTTCCTCTTGCAGTCTCTTTTTCATTTCTTTTCAAGTTATCTGTTAACACGGAAGTATCCATCCAAGATCTCACAATTAATGCAAATAACCCAAGATGGAACCTAACTTTCAAGAGAACACTGCATAATGAATAGGTAAATAAATTGTGCACACTACTACAATATATTGGTCATTCTCCTCCTATATCGATTGGACCTTCAACTGTTAGGTGGAAAGCATCTATCACCCATGTTTTCAATGTCAAAGATTGTTATTTCTGGTTACTCAACGAGAAGTTTTTAATTGAAAGCATCCTATCATGCCCTTCAAAGTTATCTGGCTTCACCAATTTCCTACAAAGATTCCTTTCTTTCTATGGCAAGCTATGTTAAACAGAATGGGTACCAAGGATAACTTGCTTATTATAGGCATAGACTCTGATGGTATCCGCGTCCTCCATCAAGTCTCATTGGAATCAGTCGATCACATTTTCAATACATGCACCTTCGTTTGAGATCTATGGGCTTCGGAAACCATATGAGTTGCCAGTTATCTTGAGTTTCCAACATGTACGACTCGGAAGAATAAAAAGATTTTGGATTGAAAGATATATATTCATAACAGAATGATTTAAAGGAAACAACTGAAATGGAAAAATATAAAATAAAACTTGGTTGCACAAATTATTATAACAACAGAATGTCGGCTAAAGTAATAATTTCTAAAGGCTTTGCTAAATCTTCCATGTTCTGAGCTAACAAAGATAGCTCTACTGCGACCTCTTGCATAGTTGGTCGAGTACACGGGTCACCCCGTAAGAATGAAAATGCAGCTTTCACCATATACATTATTTCTTTCTGCGCAATATCTGTTGGTGCTCCAATGGATTGGTCCAAGATGTCTTTCAACCTTATGTTTTGCCCCACAATAATCGATGCTGGAGGTGAAAGAAGAATTTGCGAGAGCAACGTGATGATTTCTGATGGATGTTTTTCCATAAAAACTTCTAATATAATCACCCCAAAGCTATCAACATCACATTTCTGTTGGAAATGATTTTGGAGTTAATGGGCTAAATGGGTATTTAAAATGATTTGAGAATGGGCTCACAGACACTCAACTGTGGTTTAAGAGAAATGAAATTTTATTGCTTTCAAAAACTTTGTTTGGTGGTACAAGACCTTACTTCTTACACACACTCCATTTAATTCTCACCTTACCACTAACTTTGGTTTTCACTCAATTACATCTTCCCCATGATGTCTATTGCCCTATTTATAGGAGCTCTTAACCAACTCTTCACTACTCTAGTTTGGTCTAGAATATTCATGACTCATTCACTTTACAACTAACTAGAATATTCTAGAGAACTTGGGCTCTAATAGCCATGAAGTCTCTTGATGGACTAGAGTATTATGGACTAATCTACAATAGACTAGTTGGGCATAGATAATTCTAGACACTTCTAAACTAAAATCAAGTTTACAATTTTAACAATTTCTCCGTCACCTTCATCGTAGATGCAAGCTCTGTAACAAAGTAAATGGATGTGAAACTTTATTTATTAACTTCAGAAAAATGGTACCGATAAAAAATAAATTATAAAAGTTTTAGTTGGATTATATATTTACCTGGAGCAACATATCCATAGGTTCCTGCAACGGTGGTCCAATTCGTTGAATCCGGCTTCAAAATCCTTGCCGTACCAAAATCAGAAACTCGGGCTTCCCATTCAGAGTCCACCAAAATATTGTTGCTAGTTATATCCCTGTGAACTATTGCTGAATGCAATCATGGTGCATGTAAGCAAGTGCCTCAGTTGTTCCCTTGATAAACCTTACCCTCTCTATCCAGTCGAACTCCATTGCTTGTTCCCCGTCACATAAAACATTTTTCAGACTTCCCCTTTCTATGAACTCATAAACCAAAAATGAGATTTGCATTTCAGGATAAGATCAGAAACCGAAAAGCTTGACAATATTCCAATGTCGGATTTCTGTCAGTGCATGAACTTCACTTTAAAATGACTTGTGATCGAATATCTCAGAATCTTCATCCAAAGAATGAAATTTCTTCACAGCAACAATCTGACTTGTTGACAGTTCTGCTTTATACACACTCCCATATCCTCCCGTACCAAAGCAATATTTAGTATCAAAATTCTCGGTTGCTTCAATAATGTCTTCAAACATTATTTTTCCATCGTAATTCCATATTGAAAATAAATTTCCACCGATATTGGTTGTTGTAGCTTGGTCTGTAGGCCTGGAGTTTGTTACTGATCTTTGTCGATGAAACAAAATGGCAAAAAGTATGAATAAAAGAAACAACGAATCAATCAATGGAAGTAGGATTATTAGCAAAAGTTTGTTATTATTGGCCTCTTTTCTTCCGATCACAACTGAGGAGTGACATGGATTTATACCTCTAAAATTAATATCACTTAACCCTTGGTTGTCCCTTAGTGCATCAATTGGAGCATCCACAAAGGCCTTGGTATTTGGAATAGGACCGCTCAACTCATTGTACAATGATCAAGCTGAGCATTTGATCAAATGAAGATGGAATTGAGCCGAAAAGCTTGTTGTGGGATAAATTTAACCTTTCCAACTTGTTTAATCTACCAAGAGATGATGGTATCTCTCCATTCAAATCATTATAACTAAGATCTAACAAAAACTGTAACGAATCCAGGTTTCCGATCTGAGGTGGGATGCTTCCATTAAAATTGTTTGTACCCAAATATAAAGATAATAATGTTTTACATTCCCCTAGTTGTTTTGGTATTGACCCAATGAGTTTATTTTTCGATAGATCGAGATATTGAAGGTTGGAAAATTTTCCAATTTCAGAAGACAACCTACCGGAGAGCTGGTTATTACTCAAATCTAAATGAATTAGTGAAGACATATTCGACAACTCCGTACGAATTTCTCCTACTAAGTTATTTGAATCAAGATAAAGTTCCTTTAAAATCATCAAGTTTCCCAAATATGATGGTATTGTGCCAGTTATATAAGATACCTAATGACCTTAGTTTTCCAATATCTTTAGGGATGTCACCAGTAAGTTGATTTGCATGAACTGATAAAAATGTGAGGTTGGTCATGTGGCATATAGAAGTAGGGATGAGACCAATGAGATTATTTCCACACACATGAAAGGTAGTAAGAGATCGTAGCCTTCCTATATCTTGAGGAATGATGGCTGAAAGTTCGTTATCAGATAAGTCAAGAGTGTCCAAGCTAGTTAAATTAGTTAGAGAAGTGGGGATTGAACCAGTGAGATAGTTGTCGTACAAATATAAGATGGTAAGAGAACTTAATCTTCCGATATCTCATGGTATGATGCTAGAAAGTTGATTAGTATTTAGTCGAAGAAACGCTAGACTAGTCAAATTGGTCAATGAAGTTGGGATTGAACCATTGAGATTGTTGTTGGACAAAGACAAGAGGGTAAGAGAAGTTAGTTTGCCAATTTCTCGAGGGATGGATCCTAATAGATTAGATATTATGTTGTTTCCTTACTTAGCTTTATTCTCTCATTACACTGTAGTATTCTCAATTACTGTGAGATACTCTTTGATATTATTCTGTCATATAATAACGAATGCAAAAGGGAAAGCTCTCATGGGAGTTTAACCATTATCCAAGATGGTATCAGACTGAGAGATGTCTGCATCTCTCAGGTAAGATTCTAGGCCTGGTTTTTATCACCACCACCACCACAACCACAACCACCATCACCATCATCATCAATTTTATTTTCTGCTGCTGCAACCCACCTTCGTTTTTGTTTTTGTTTGGCATATCAGATCTGGTTTCCGATAATCTGGAATTAACTGTTGGAGATTTTTCATTGAAGATTCTTGTTGAAGCTTTATGGATTGTGATTTCTCTTTCTGCTGATCAAATTTCCGGTAATATTGATCTTTTCTCTTCAGTTTTGTGCTTTTCTCTCAAATCTACAATCTCTTTCTTTCCAATCTCGTCTATGATTCTTTCTTTCCATGTTAGTTGTTTTCTAAACTCGCTCTATTTTCTCTACAATTTCTGCTCATATTTCTTCTCTGCTAGATCTACCGAACGACTATTGCAAGATGCACATGGTTGCTTCTTTTCTCTTCTTCTACATGAACTTTTCTTATCTTTCTCATCTTCTTGAATTTCTTAGAAAATGAATTCCTCTTATCTTTTCGTTTATCTTTCTCAGAATGTTGGTCTCTTCTATCTTCTAAATCTTGGTTGTTTCCTATTTCGTGCTTCTTGGATTACTTTCTTGTTCTAACGTCCCCTTTCTTTGTTAAGAATCTCATGAATTCTTGCCGTTGTTAATGTTGATTTTCTCTCTTGCTTATCAGTTCATTCTCATTTTTGTCCGATTTATGATCTTCTATTTATTTCTACTTATTTCTTGCAGCTAGTGGATCATCCACTAGTTAAACTCTACGTAATCTTAAGCCTAAAGCTCCCTCAGCCCCTTCGTCTGCTGTCCTTAATTTCCCTATTCCATATACTCCTCCCCACAGGAGCAGGCCTACAGTGCCTCTCACTTCTTACGCTACCACCTCTACTAGTCCGGCTCCTACTACTTTGACTGAACAACCTACAGTCTTTATTCTGTCTGCCTTCACTAGATCTGATATTTCTTATGCAGTCCAATAGTTGCAGATAGTAATACTTGGATTCGCAACTTACTTCTTGAGCTTCATCTACCTCTACGACGTGTCACTAATGTATACTGTGATAACGTCAGTGCAGTCGATATGTCCGGTGATCCGTTTCAACATCAACACACCAAACATGTGGAGATTGATATACATTCCGTACATGATCGTGTTCGTATTGATGACATTCATGTCTTACACATCCCCTCGGAAAATCAATATGCTGATATCTTTACCAAGGGCAATCCACCACAGTTGTTTACTCGTTTCCATGCTAGTCTGAGCGTATGTTCTTCTCCCGCTCTGACTAAGGGGGTGTAATAGATTAGATATTATGTTGTTTCCTTACTTAGATTTATTCTCTCATTACACTGTAGTATTCTCAATTACTGTGAGATACTCTTTGATATTATTCTGTCATATAATAACGAATGCAAAAGGGAAAGCTCTCATGGGAGTTTAACCATTATCCAAGAGATCCACTGATTTGATTTCGAGAAAGTCTTAAAATTTTCACACTCATGAGAGAACCTATTGCTGGCGGAATAGTTCCAGAAATTTTATTCAAGGAAAGATCAAGGTGGACGAGGGTTGAAAGATAAATGATTTGGGAGGGAATTTATCCAAAAAGTTCATTCCGGCTCAAGTCAAGACTAACAAGGTTTGAAAATATGAGAAATTGAAATTATTGAGCGTACCTTGCAAACCAAAACCTGGTACATTCAGTTCAACAACATTTCCCTCATTGTTACAAGTGATCCCATACCACTTGCATGGACTCGTTGTACTCACAGTAGAATTCATCTTCCATGAAGATATGCGAGAATGATTTTTGTTGACAAGTGTAGATTTCTATTTCAAAAGAGCATCTACTTCTTGTTCAAAATTTACTAGTTGTAAATGTTGTTTTGTATTAGTGGAAGCAAAAGAAGAATCGTATGCAAAATGAAAAACACCGTGAGATGAAACCAATAATAGTACCAAGACTAGTAAACTATCAGAGGAAGCTTTTTTTCATTGCGACATATTGAAAGAAGAAGAGATTTACTTTGTGGCTGATATGATCAGCTAATTAAGCAGAGGGGGGTTCTTATAATAAAATCTTATTTTATTTTATTTGGAAGACTTCAGGTGGATATTTTTTGTATATAGTCTACAGACACACACGATAGGGCTTTGTGTGGTTGAGTGTAAATTTCATCCCAACTTATAAGAAGGGAAATAATTGTAAGAAGTGCAATATAACCATCTCCACAACTATAGCCGCCAATGAATGGATTGAAGATAAAACCTCGACAAATAATGTACTACAATTAAGATCTGTCGGTTGATAACTACGACCTATAAGATTTAAACCTGAAATCTATCACACCTCTGACTATCAGAGAAATACGTACAAATTTGATTCCCATAAACATGTATTTAGCATAAATTCATTTAAGTTATTTTCCAAGTGATCATGACTAGAAGTAATTTATATATCTATCGTGATGATATTTCAATTTACCATTCGTATGATACTAGTTCTCAGTTCTCTATACTAGATAGATAGTAAGAGTTGATGCACCATTAATGCTAAGCGTTTAACCTTAATTCACCATTAAGACTTGCGTGAATTATAATTGAAGTTGTCTTTGCCATCGTTTTCGACTTTTTGTACAAAGGAAGTTTTTTTTTCAAAATTATTTAATGAGGGTGGAAGACACAGTACCGTTGAATATATATCTTGCCGTAGATTTCTTTGTATGATGAGTCCATCGACATCTGACGTGAATGATTATGGCAGGTAGTATCGTAATGTAGAGGATGCTTTGCTGGATACAAATTCCCCATTGCTAATATCCCCATAATAACCACGAAGAATCACCATAATAAATTCTAAAATAGATTTATTTACTTTTAGACATGGAATTTGTCCATCTAGCATTTTACTCACGAGATCTCACCCAAGAGGATATTCACAAGGTATCACAATGCGTGCCACACAGAAGCCTCTACAAGTTCGTTTTTGGCGGTGAAACCCGTCTGAAGAAAGTCCTCGCACTGGTAAACAAGCTTGCACTAGAAGAGCTCGTTGAGGTCATCAGGTTTGCGAGGAGAAGAGGGATTTGATTTTAGCTGGAAGGGATCGCGACAGACATTTGGAAGGTATGTTTGAATAAACGACTGAAGTTCAAGCCCTTGTGGGTTAGCTGTTGCTGCAAATGCACCTGGTGTTGCTGCTCCTGATGCTGGTCATTTTCACAGTCTCCATAATATTTATTGCACTTATTTCCAGTAAGGGTAATATATTCATTTTCGCAGTCTGTAATATTTACTTTACTTAATTTCGATGTCGGGTCATTTTCATTGTCTCCATAATATTTATTGCACTTATTTCCAGTAAGGGTAATATGGTGTGTAATATTTACTTTACTTATTTCCAATAAAGGTAGTCTGGTTATTTTCGTAGTCTCCATAATATTTTCTTGTACTTATTTCCAGAAGTTACATTAAATGTTATTTTGTATAAATGTTACGAAGTAGTGACAAGAAAAATCCTAAGAATTATTAATATAAGACTGTTTTAGATGTGGTGAAATTTTTGGGATCATTTTAGATTATAATTGTGATTGTCTGGATAATTGTCAACAAATATTATTGTTACTAATAAAATAATTTAATATTTGTAATTATTATCACGAAAACAAAATCCATTAACAATTATAATTATTGAGGGACTTATTACAGATATATAAATGACTAAAAAATAAACTGAAACAAGTTACACTGTGATAAAATTCTTATTTTAATATAGTGTCGAGGCTTACATTTAAGGGTAGTATCTCCTATTTATACTTTCTATTTGAACATTCTAGAAGACCTACTGTATTCTAAAAGACCTACTGTAGGAGCGTACTAGAAAACCTACTAGGCTAGATATTTCTAGCATCTAACTACTTATTTACTCTAGATAATTCTAGAGACCATTTACATACTAACTATCTAAAGAACCAACTAAACTAATCTAGTTTATTCTAGCTACTACTTACGGGGTTTTGTACTCTAGACATTACTAGAGCATATCCAAGACAACCTAGATATTTCTAGGATTATCTAGATATGTGTTAACACCTAACCAAAATCGGCGGGGGATATCCAACATAGCCATCCAACTTAAATTTCCAACTATACAAGAAGTTCCTATTGAATGATACACTTTTAAATCAATGGAATTATGTCCAATTGGTGCAACCAAAATTATCTTCCATAATTAATCTCCTCTATCGCCAAGTTCAATAAACTTGCTGAGATATCCAACGTACAATTTAGGTGTTATATTTGTATAGAAGATGACATATTGATGTATAAATTTCATCTCTTGTCCGGTTTTTCTTATCAAAAGAGTCGACGTATATCTAATGGATAAATTTGATCTTTGATTTGCATTACAACTCACGAATCCATGCATAGAACTCCTACAAGATAACCTGCTTGGAAGATAAAGGGACCAAATCAGCCAACACAATTTTGTATACTTGTATTCATTGAAGCGTCCAGCTATAACCTAACTCCATCTTTAGAAGTACATCCAGGTATGGGGAATTATATCATCACATAGTCTTCTCCATATACTTTGGCGCTTTCCATAGGTGCGCAAGAAGTTGACACATCAAAGCTACGTCCACCAGTAAGTTAAAATGTTTCATCACTATTTATACTTGTTCTTTATCAGAAAATTTCACAAAGACATCTAGTTGACATCGTTAAAACTTAAAAGTCGAGTTTCCGAGTGAACAGAATTCGTAAATGTACAATGTATGTGCAGTTCTTCATTCTACTACTTGGAATTCTTTCATGCTCTTGGCTTTATATGCTTCAGCAGCTGGTGAAAGTAATTGATAAAAAAAAAAAACTTTTAGTAAGTAATCATATTTAACGAGGATAAGTAAGTTCGCAGGCAATCCTTTTTAAACGATGATCCAAATAAACTCTTATCAAGATAAAAAAAAACCAGCCTAACCAACCATGCATAGGGCACATGTTAACGAAAGGCTCTGAGTCTTTTAATGCAGTGCAAATAGGATATCCAAACACCCGTCCTATCAAGTGCATTATAATCTCTATTTCTATCTTTGTTTCTGTTTAGGAAACACTAGTCCAGAAGGGCCTATAAATGACATATGAAATCTGTTATAAAACATGATTTATCACGGCTTTCATCTGTCATTCGAACCGTTATTTATTTGGTGTGACTCTTTATAAATAACGAAACGAAAACGTCATTTAACTATGACAAATAAAGTATGTGACTTTAAGTCACGGACATACTCTATTATTTAGTATCATGGTTATCATATGTTAAATTTAATAACAATTGATGTCTGTCCTATGTAAATGCTCTGTCATCATTCAGCCTACTAATTCAGACATTAGTATTTAGATATGGCGATTCAGACATTAAGTATTCAGATCGGGTGATTCAGAAGTTGGTTGAATCTGAGACAAAATTTTCCCCTAGTTCTGAAAACAAAATATTAAATGAAACGGTTTAAATTCTAGTTGCAATTTAAAGAACTTTATATTAATATAAAAGAAAACATTCAACACATAGAATCTCTAAATACAAACTGAAAGACAAATTATAGAAACCTAGAATTGCATACTAAACATTAAAACTGAAATCCATCTACTATGATTGTCACCTAATCTTGCCACTCTAATTTGGTAGCTCTCCTACAAGATTTACATAAGTTTTTGGCCACTTAGTCTTGTCATCTGTTGCAATATCTCCAAGTACTCCTTCCATTTCGCATAACATAGCACTTGCATTCATAATTTTATCAAACTTAAGATCACGACCTTCCTAATGAACACATTATGCAATAGGTAAATGCTTGATGTAGCCTTCCCAATATCCTTTCCAATCATCTCAGGGATAAATTTTGCCACCAATTCTTCAAGATCACATGAAGAGGCCAGGTTTACCATGATTTCAGCCATCTTGTGAAGAATCCGACAACACAAAGTACAGATGATACAATCAGGAAATAATAAGAAAATGTTGGTTTACCATGATTTCCCTATTCTTCCAATAGGGTCACAGAAGAATCTTACACACATGAATCACATGAAATGATAAGAAAATGTTGAATTCGAAAGACCCAACTTCACCTCTCGAATCTGGCTAGATTGAGCATAACAAATTCTCTTGACCTGTTTGTCTGACTGCTTGGTGAATATACTGCAGAACGATGAAACAATCTTGAGAAAATGTTGAAATCGAAAGACATAACTTCACCTCTCGAATCTGGCTAGATTGGGCATAACAGGTTCTCTTGACTTGTTTGTCTCGCTGCTTGGTGAATCTAATGCAGAATGTCCTCGAGGTGAAGTTGTCTGTTGTCTTGACATCAATATGCATTTCAATCAATGTCTGCCACTTTCTTACAAGAGGTCTCAACTTGTCTGTGGTAAAATCCATTCCCTGAATCAAACAATTATAAATATATGTATCAAAATAAATCATTAATAAGAGACGGAATTGTAGATTGTTACTTACCCATAAATTGGTAAGAACATTCTTTCTTTTAACATCCTCAACTCTAAGTCTGAACTTCTTGCACACTTGATCCTCATTGCCTCAAAGATCAGCCAATGAAACCTCACAGTTGGCGAGTGAGTCCTTAGGAAGCAATCTGGAAAACAAGGAGAACATGCAATCCATTAATGTACATTGTTAAGATTATGAAGCAAATGAGGCTGATACTTGAAACACTGGCTTTGTAACCGTTAGCTAAGATCATAAATCATTGGCAGACTCAATACTAAAACATGAAACAAAGAGATGAGTCAGGTGAAAACAATGAAGCTATGTCTTATAGTCATCATGGGTATATCTGAAAGAACAAGTGCCTCAACAAAATCACAAAGCAAGTTTTCAGCAGGAATTGGTGCCAAAGCTTGTAAGCATCACCTACGATCATAGTTGTGCTACATCAGTATACCAAAAGATGGGCACCTAAGTTTCAATCAGCTGCTAGCTATGAATAAGAGACATAATCTACAAACATCCAAGATTGTTCTCTTAGGCAGTTCAAAGGGACATAACATCAATGAGCTTAAATTCCTTAATACCACCAACGGCAGCATTACTGCATCACCCCCACATCACCACCGCCACATACAAAAAGATGGCGTCTAAGTTTCTAAGTTAATAACATTTCTACAGTGGTGGTGTTGATGTTTTGGACAGGTGGTTAGTGATATGGTGGTGGTGGTGGTGCTGTTGTATTATGGTAAAGGTGGTTGCCGTGGTATTGGTATTGTAGTGTCATGGTGGTGGTGCTAGATTAAGTGGCTATGAACTCGAATTTGAGAGGCATAACCAGTCGATTACTACTCATGTTCTAACACTAAGAGTTCTCAAAACTGTAATGTTGTCTTTCACAAGATCACTGACTAATATCAGCTAAGTTGTCCTACTTGTGTAAAGATGATTACAAAACTGAGAAGAATAAAAAAAATGCTTTGTAATTTAAAATGCAGGTGCTCATAAAATAATTCCATTTTGTTGATGCATTTCACCAAACACTTTGCACATATTCATCAGTTTATTCATAACCAAATCAGATAACATGAGTTCTACATCGGACTTTTACATAGAAAACAGAACAGATGATGAAATTAACCTTTAAAGAAGCTTGATGTATTATTCCTTGTCAATGAGTAAAGAGGAGGAATGAAAGTAAGTGATGAAATATATAAAGTGGTAACAACAGATTTGAACAAATTTGAGTAAAAAAAAAACAACAAATTTGAGCAAAAACAAGGAAAATAAACCCCATCAATTGGTTCTCTATAGATGGAATCCTAGTCACTGTTAAATAAAGAATATGAAGATCAAATAAGAAATTTGGACACCTTATCATGGTTCTTCAAATAACCCATTTAGACTATCACCTTATCATCGTACATTTCAGAAACCCTAACTCCGAAATTTAACAAACTTGAGTTTTCAAGATAAAACAGACCAATTACACATCGAGCACACACAAATTGATAAGGTTTAATGAGATTTCCTGCTATCAGTTGATGATTGAAGTGGCGAGAAAAGATTTAATTTGGGTTTTTTCTTTTCGGAGGAACCGAAGACGAGACTTTTCAGGATCTTTTTTTTTTTTGAAGAAAAGTCTCGAGTTTAGTTGAATCATCATCCAGTATATAGGGCTTGATGGAATCGGGCCCATACCAAACCATGTGAAACGTCCCAAGTCTTTAGAAGTCGTGTCCTAACATGGTTCTAATTCGGACTTCCATAAAAGTCCCAAGTCTGGCCTACTATTCCTGTTCCTGGTTTGGTTTCTATAACTCGGCTATAGCCTACGTATAAATATTAATCGTATTCCCTGAATGGGTACTTAAGTTCACATAAACGAGTAATCATATAGAATCTTAAAAACCCCTCTTTTGATCATCTTAATTAATTTTTCTCTTTTTTCAGAAGTATCCGATCAATGGGTAAACATCCATGTATCGCTTGGGCTCCAATTCTATGGGGTAAGTGTCTTGTTTTATTTACGAGAAATAATAAGAAATCCAAGTTATCAAAAGTTGACAATGAATCTGTTCACGAGGGACATCCTATCCCTGATCTTCCTTTTCATATCATCACCAACATACTTCTTGGACTTCCTGCAAAGTCCCTCTTCCAGTTGAGGCACCATACTAGCTCAACTGACTTGTTATATGATTTAACCACGGATCCGTACTTTATGCGCGCACACCTAGACCAAGCCCGATCTACTCCAACCATTGTTGTGCGATCTCTTTCGCAACCCATTGACAATTGCATAGAGCTTTTTCTTTTTGATGATAAAGCTGAGTACGTTGAGGCTACAAGCTTCGATCTTAGTTCATATGGCGAGGAACGCCCAACTGATCTCTGGGGTTCATATGATGGGTTTCTTTTATTCACAAGCCAAGCCAGGCATTTATGGCAATTCTGTATTTGGAACCCGATCACAAAAGAACAAGTAATCGTCACCTCGCCAAGTCGTCTTTTATCTGTCTGTGGATTTTACTTCCATCCATGTAAAAAGGAGTACGAAGTGGTTGTATGTCGCTATACTGCACGAAAATTCAACTTTCAGATTCTTAATTTAAGAACTAAGCATAGAAGAAGTGTTGGTAGCGGCTCTTACCCTCCAAGTACAAAAAGACCGCCTGTATTTATCAACGGGACGTTTTACTGGATGGTGGATTGGTTAGCTTATTTCATATCGAACAACTGTGTTCTCCCTAGCCTATCAGACGCAATATTATCATTCAATATTGAAACCGAGGAGTTTAGTACCATGGAATCTGCTGTGCCATGTAATTATACTCCAACGCAAAGAAGATACCCAGGAAATGAGTTTCAAATTTTCGATTTGGAAGGCGAATTGAGCCTATTCGATCCTTCTTCAAGAACTGAAGTGGTCATATGGGTGTTTAACAACAATACCAAACGTTGGTATAAGAAACACTCAGTGATTAGTCCCTATCACGACCAAAAGTGGTATTTCTACTCGTACTTCACCGAATTTGAATACATCAAGATGAAAGGAGAATTCATAGCATATCACTGCTGGGGTACAAGAAAACCATATATTTACAATGTAAGTTCTGGAACTTGGAAGCTGTTTGAAATTAAGGGATTTGAAAGAGATTGCACAACAACAATTCATACTCAAAGTCTTGTCTCTTTGGATGCTGCAGATTCAGTTATACCACTAGAAAATATTGATGTATAAATTTGATCTCTTGTCTGGTTTTTTCTTTCTTATCAAATGAATCTACATACCGAATGGCTTTTATCTTAGAATTTAGTTGATTTATATTTTATACACGTCTTTATTAGCATTACAAAAAAGTAAATAACAAAAGAATAGAAAACAAAATAAAACCTTTGACATTGGGAGTACTGGACCAACTCAGCCATATCAACATTGTTGGGATGGAAGGCAGATAAGTAATTACGAAATAAATTAAGATAGATGTTAAAACTGCACATAGAAAATTCTTTTCCCTAAAAAAAGTTTATTTGGACGAAGGAAACCTTATTTTGTGGGATCACAAAATTGACTAAAAAACTCATATACTATTTTTGGTGTGTCAAATAGACATGTAAAAAAAAGATACTCTTCTAATATTCTAGGATTTAAAAGATACTGTTCTAATATTCTATTTGGTTATTTTACCCAGAAAAATTTATAACAGCGGACTAAGTGCCCTCTCCGTATATTTATTAGAATTTAACTAACATGTTCTATATTTCTATTGCATTCACAAGTCTACTGGTCAGTACCCTACAGTGCTCGGAGACTTGTACGATCCATGAATATATAATTCATAAAGCATTAGGAAATGCCCTAAGTACTACTAGCTATAGAAAAAAGGAAAATGATTTGTGAATATAAGACGTGTCAATTAGTTGATAGATGCTAACTAACTAATGCATGTCATCCACAATACTACAATAATGATTGTACTTGGGAAAAATAAAATAGTGTGTAATATTATTTGAATAAAGTAAAAGAAAAGTTGGTAGTTGTTCGGTGTTTTTTTTAGGTGAAAAATTAGGATAAAGATCCACTAAACGTGTACTTCGCGACATTGAATCAAGTACGATCCGAAAATTTCATACTCAATTAGTAAGTTAGTTAAGTTACTGAGGTGCAGATGATATTCAATGGGATTGACACAAGTTTTCTTTATAAAATCAAGTACACCGTATACTAAACCTTGAAATTTATCCTAGTTTAAACTTGATGAAACCAATTTTATCCTTGTATAAACATGGATGGAACCATGCACATCACAAATTAAACCCGGATGAAACCAGCTTCATTTTAGCTTTAAAATAGATGAATACAAATTTCAACCGAATATAAAACAGGATGAAACTAGTTTCATGCCAGTTAAATATTAATAAAAACAAATTTATGGAAATCTAAAACAAGATGATACCGGTTTCACCCTAGCAATTTTTGAATAATTTATTTTTTCTCATTTTATTTAGGATGCATCCAGTTTCATCCTACCTATTTTTTGAATAATTTCTTATATCTTAGTTTAAGTCAGAATCCAACCAGTCTCATCACAGCAAAAAAAATTTGATTTTTTTCGAATTTAGTATCAACAATAGGTCTTGTTTAGTAGATATGCTCATACCATTTCCAAAATTATAAGTTTTATTAAAATATGACTTATATTTCATAAGTTGTGAATTTTTTCGTGATTAATTTTAAATCGAAAAGAAAAAAAAGTAACCTAGAGAGAGAAATGGATAAAAAGAAGAAAAAAAAGAGGTGAAGGGTATACGTGTCTGTGAGATATAGTTTTCATTTTACCCAACCATAATTTTACTTGTCTTTTACAACCGCACCTTATGTTTTTTTGGGAATTTGACCCATTTTATCTTCCGGGATACCTCTCTCCCCCTCATTCTAATCACTGCATTTGTACCAATGGACACATTTTTGTGTCCGATTTGTCTCGATTCTATATATTGTTAGGGCTCATTTTGTACTTATTATGGTGTTTTTGTGTGTGTTATTTTTGGCCAATAAGCATTTTGGAAAAAATCGGTTCGAAAAGTTGTTAAAGGCATCCTGGGAAATTACTAAAGGCACCCATAATTTGGATAAGGGGCACCTCAATCAGTAAGGGGCACCCAAGCTGTTAAAGGCACCCGAGGTTTGGTTCAGGAAACTTCATCTTCAACATTTGAATTCTGGTTTTTGGCGAGAAATAAAGAACAAAATTAGGTTTCGATTTTTGGACAGCTTTTGGACTGATTCAATCCCTGGGTTTGGTACAGGTGAACTCTAGTTGACTAAACAGGCCTGGTATATTAGTTTGATTCAACTAAATTTGAGCAGATAGTTGGGTATTTGAAGAAACAGAGTCTCGGTTTTGCTTCTCTCCTTCCCGTGTTTCTATACGCTTGGCATGTATTCATAGAAGTCCTGACACACAATCTTTAATGAGTTTGCAACGAATTTGAGTGTGTAAGCATTAGGTG
>NW_020651082.1:7835693-7855264 GCF_003573695.1 Papaver somniferum | reverse complement strand
TTTTTTTTTTTTGAAGAAAAGTCTCGAGTTTAGTTGAATCATCATCCAGTATATAGGGCTTGATGGAATCGGGCCCATACCAAACCATGTGAAACGTCCCAAGTCTTTAGAAGTCGTGTCCTAACATGGTTCTAATTCGGACTTCCATAAAAGTCCCAAGTCTGGCCTACTATTCCTGTTCCTGGTTTGGTTTCTATAACTCGGCTATAGCCTACGTATAAATATTAATCGTATTTCCTGAATGGGTACTTAAGTTCACATAAACGAGTAATCATATAGAATCTTAAAAACCCCTCTTTTGATCATCTTAATTAATTTTTCTCTTTTTTCAGAAGTATCTGATCAATGGGTAAACATCCATGTATCGTTTGGGCTCCAATTCTATGGGGTAAGTGTCTTGTTTTATTTACGAGAAATAATAAGAAATCCAAGTTATCAAAAGTTGACAATGAATCTGTTCACGAGGGACATCCTATCCCTGATCTTCCTTTTCATATCATCACCAACATACTTCTTAGACTTCCTGCAAAGTCCCTCTTCCAGTTGAGGCACCATACTAGCTCAACTGACTTGTTATATGATTTAACCACGGATCCGTACTTTATGCGCGCACACCTAGACCAAGCCCGATCTACTCCAACCATTGTTGTGCGATCTCTTTCGCAACCCATTGACAATTGCATAGAGCTTTTTCTTTTTGATGATAAAGCTGAGTACGTTGAGGCTACAAGCTTCGATCTTAGTTCATATGGCGAGGAACGCCCAACTGATCTCTGGGGTTCATATGATGGGTTTCTTTTATTCACAAGCCAAGCCAGGCATTTATGGCAATTCTGTATTTGGAACCCGATCACAAAAGAACAAGTAATCGTCACCTCGCCAAGTCGTCTTTTATCTGTCTGTGGATTTTACTTCCATCCATGTAAAAAGGAGTACGAAGTGGTTGTATGTCGCTATACTGCACGAAAATTCAACTTTCAGATTCTTAATTTAAGAACTAAGCATAGAAGAAGTGTTGGTAGCGGCTCTTACCCTCCAAGTACAAAAAGACCGCCTGTATTTATCAACGGGACGTTTTACTGGATGGTGGATTGGTTAGCTTATTTCATATCGAACAACTGTGTTCTCCCTAGCCTATCAGACGCAATATTATCATTCAATATTGAAACCGAGGAGTTTAGTACCATGGAATCTGCTGTGCCATGTAATTATACTCCAACGCAAAGAAGATACCCAGGAAATGAGTTTCAACTTTTCGATTTGGAAGGCGAATTGAGTCTATTCGATCCTTCTTCAAGAACTGAAGTGGTCATATGGGTGTTTAACAACAATACCAAACGTTGGTATAAGAAACACTCAGTGATTAGTCCCTATCACGACCAAAAGTGGTATTTCTACTCGTACTTCACCGAATTTGAATACATCAAGATGAAAGGAGAATTCATAGCATATCACTGCTGGGGTACAAGAAAACCATATATTTACAATGTAAGTTCTGGAACTTGGAAGCTGTTTGAAATTAAGGGATTTGAAAGAGATTGCACAACAACAATTCATACTCAAAGTCTTGTCTCTTTGGATGCTGCAGATTCAGTTATACCACTAGAAAATATTGATGTATAAATTTGATCTCTTGTCTGGTTTTTTCTTTCTTATCAAATGAATCTACATACCTAATGGCTTTTATCTTAGAATTTAGTTGATTTATATTTTATACACGTCTTTATTAGCATTACAAAAAAGTAAATAACAAAAGAATAGAAAACAAAATAAAACCTTTGACATTGGGAGTACTGGACCAACTCAGCCATATCAACATTGTTGGGATGGAAGGCAGATAAGTAATTACGAAATAAATTAAGATAGATGTTAAAACTGCACATAGAAAATTCTTTTCCCTAAAAAAAGTTTATTTGGACGAAGGAAACCTTATTTTGTGGGATCACAAAATTGACTAAAAAACTCATATACTATTTTTGGTGTGTCAAATAGACATCTAAAAAAAAGATACTCTTCTAATATTCTAGGATTTAAAAGATACTGTTCTAATATTCTATTTGGTTATTTTACCCAGAAAAATTTATAACAGCGGACTAAAGTGCCCTCTCCGTATATTTATTAGAATTTAACTAACATGTTCTATATTTCTATTGCATTCACAAGTCTACTGGTCAGTACCCTACAGTGCTCGGAGACTTGTACGATCCATGGATATATAATTCATAAAGCATTAGGAAATGCCCTAAGTACTACTAGCTATAGAAAAAAGGAAAATGATTTGTGAATATAAGACGTGTCAATTAGTTGATAGATGCTAACTAACTAATGCATGTCATCCACAATACTACAATAATGATTGTACTTGGGAAAAATAAAATAGTGTGTAATATTATTTGAATAAAGTAAAAGAAAAGTTGGTAGTTGTTCGGTGTTTTTTTTAGGTGAAAAATTAGGATAAAGATCCACTAAACGTGTACTTCGCGACATTGAATCAAGTACGATCCGAAAATTTCATACTCAATTAGTAAGTTAGTTAAGTTACTGAGGTGCAGATGATATTCAATGGGATTGACACAAGTTTTCTTTATAAAATCAAGTACACCGTATACTAAACCTTGAAATTTATCCTAGTTTAAACTTGATGAAACCAATTTTATCCTTGTATAAACATGGATGGAACCATGCACATCACAAATTAAACCCGGATGAAACCAGCTTCATTTTAGCTTTAAAATAGATGAATACAAATTTCAACCGAATATAAAACAGGATGAAACTAGTTTCATGCCAGTTAAATATGAATAAAAACAAATTTATGGAAATCTAAAACAAGATGATACCGGTTTCACCCTAGCAATTTTTGAATAATTTATTTTTTCTCATTTTATTTAGGATGCATCCAGTTTCATCCTACCTATTTTTTGAATAATTTCTTATATCTTAGTTTAAGTCAGAATCCAACCAGTCTCATCACAGCAAAAAAAATTTGATTTTTTTCGAATTTAGTATCAATAATAGGTCTTGTTTAGTAGATATGCTCATACCATTTCCAAAATTATAAGTTTTATTAAAATATGACTTATATTTCATAAGTTGTGAATTTTTTCGTGATTAATTTTAAATCGAAAAGAAAAAAAAGTAACCTAGAGAGAGAAATGGATTAAAAGAAGAAAAAAAAGAGGTGAAGGGTATACGTGTCTGTGAGATATAGTTTTCATTTTACCCAACCATAATTTTACTTGTCTTTTACAACCGCACCTTATGTTTTTTTGGGCATTTGACCCATTTTATCTTCCGGGATACCTCTCTCCCCCTCATTCTAATCACTGCATTTGTACCAATGGACACATTTTTGTGTCCGATTTGTCTCGATTCTATATATTGTTAGGGCTCATTTTTGTACTTATTATGGTGTTTTTGTGTGTGTTATTTTTGGCCAATAAGCATTTTGGAAAAAATCGGTTCGAAAAGTTGTTAAAGGAATCCTGGGAAATTACTAAAGGCACCCATAATTTGGATAAGGGGCACCTCAATCAGTAAGGGGCACCCAAGCTGTTAAAGGCACCCGAGGTTTGGTTCAGGAAACTTCATCTTCAACATTTGAATTCTGGTTTTTGGCGAGAAATAAAGAACAAAATTAGGTTTCGATTTTTGGACAGCTTTTGGACTGATTCAATCCCTGGGTTTGGTACAGGTGAACTCTAGTTGACTAAACAGGCCTGGTATATTAGTTTGATTCAACTAAATTTGAGCAGATAGTTGGGTATTTGAAGAAACAGAGTCTCGGTTTTGCTTCTCTCCTTCCCGTGTTTCTATACGCTTGGCATGTATTCATAGAAGTCCTGACACACAATCTTTAATGAGTTTGCAACGAATTTGAGTGTGTAAGCATTAGGTGTCAAAGTGAAGGATGAAAGAAAAGGAAGATTTCACGTAAAACAGGGAAGAAATTCCTGTATCCTGCATTGAGAGTAAAAGAAAATATTTGCATTGATTGTTGCGATATTTTGAAATACCTCGTGGTGTGGTAGAGGATGTTTTGATTGAGATTGATTAGTTTATTTATCCAGTGGATTTCGTTGTTATAGATACTCAGCCTGTTCAGGACTTTAGTGCACAAATACTAGTGATTTTAGGTCGCTCATTCTTAGTGACAGCTAACGCTATCATCAACTGTAGGACCGGACTTATGAACATATCCTTTGGTAATATTACCACTGAACTAAATGTACTTAATGTTACTAGACAACAATCTGATAATTTAGAGGAATTGAATATGACTAACCCTTTAGTTCAGGATCTAGTTCATGATAATTGGGATGAGACTTTATATGGCGATTCTCGAGATGAATTTGATGAGACAATTATCTTAGGTTAGATAGATGACCAGACTTAAGAACTAGAAGAAGCTTTCGGATATTTTAAAGACTTTATAGACCCGTAAATTCAAGCCATAGTTAAAGGTCTTACAGAGAGTAATGATTACCCTAAGTTTGGGGGTTGTGATGGTTCAAATGATCGTCAATATCCCCATTAGAAGTCCCTAAGTTGGGACTCTTGTTGGATTTTGAATATGAAGCTCGAGTTTCTGATTTTGGTACGGCGGGGATTTTGAAACCAGATTCATTAAATTGGACTTCACTTGCAGGGCATCCAACTCAAAACCAATTGGCCAATTGGCAATGAGTGGAATGGCCTTTCTAGATTATATTCAATGTTTATTAATGGGATATTAGCAATGTGGGACTATTATCCTTCACACGCCCCCTCACGTGTAGGGTACTCTTTGTGGGCCTCTAACACGTGGACCAGTGTTGTAATAGGTGGCCGTTGGGCCTACTTACATAGGGGCCTGACTCTGATACCATGTTAGAATAAGGGCATCCAATTAAAAACTAATTGACAATGGGTGGAGTGACCCTCCTAGATTATATTCAATGTTTATTAATGGGATATTAGCAATGTGGGACTATTATCCTTCACACCTTAAAACTTTTGTGATTTACTGTTATCAAGGTATCATATATCTGAAATCAGTAAGTAATTCACGTCCATTTATTTGTTAATAATGATGTTTGTAGAGCCTGCCTATACAATGAAAGTTACCGAGATATGTGATGTTTATAGCTTTGGGGTGATCATATCAGAAGTACTTATGGGGAGACCTCCATCTGAAATCATCATATTGCTCTCAGAAATTCTTCTTTCATCCCCATCATCGAGTAAGTTGGAGCCAGACATAAGGTTGATAGACATCTTGGACCCATGCATTGGAGAACCATCAGATATCATGAAGAAGGAAGTAATGTACATCCTGAAGGTTTGATTTTCCTGTTTACGGGGTGATCCATGTAGTTGGCCAACTATGAAAGAAATATCCGTGGAGCTATCATTGGAAGTTTAGAGCAGGGCTGATTTAGCAAAGCCTTTGGAAATAATTACACTGGGAGACACTCTGCAGTAATAATAATTTGTGTAACCAAGTCATCTTCTTTTTTTCTTTTCATTTTTTTTCCTCTTTTTAAGTTAATTAGTTATGATTTTATCTTTTTCAATTGTAATCTTTTCTCTCTGTGGGTCCTATGAATATTTTTTAATATAAGATGTAATACTCCATTGCAAAAAAATATGCAACAGCATCAGGGAAAGCTTACATCCGCGAGGGGAACTCTTCTTAAAATAACCCTCAACTGTAGAGTTGCACACACAAGCCGCACAACTAATCCAGGTTGTAATTAATTAATCACCTCGTGTTTGTCAAATCAGATAATCATACACATTTGGAGAAGTTCAAGATTCTCGGTACAAGAATATATCATGAAATCTCTCAACACTTAACTTGGCCCAACGTACATGTGCTCCGGTATCAATCTCGTCTACTCAGTTCCCTGGCATGTCCTACCCATCCTGTCTTTATGTTGCATCCGTGTTTGTTAGGTTAAGACTTTAGAGTTACAGCAATAGAAAGCTGGATGTTGTGGCTACAGAAAGATTGGGTCCATTAAGTAAAGGAGATAGAGAAAGCTAAAATAACTCATATAAGTTTGTTTACAGACTTTTCAATTAATCTAGCTGTAGGAATTCCCACAACAAACACCCAATTTAGAATAGAAGATCAATCTAAGACATCATGGAGAACATACAGTTTCATTTCATTAAAAGTTAGAACAAACATGAGCAACAATGTTGAAACCCTAACTTGGAGAACTAGAATTACTTTCTCTCTCCTAAATTCTTTACTTAACTCTCCAAGATATCTCCCTTGATACAATGGCCTCTCATCATTTTATAGTGTGTTTACATAGTGGAAGACAGCTAATAAACCTCTTAATTTCGGATCTGGGAGGGCGTCAATCTTCTCCCTGCTTAATAACTGCCGCCTTGACATTTGAACTACCGCATTGATATTCGAACTTTTGGTGTGACTTGGTGACGTCATCTCTTCTGTCATCAGGGATTTGTTGGATGCATATTCGTCTGCTAGCAAATGTATTCCTTCGCGCTAATAACACTTGTGCGGTATTTTGTACCCACAATAAATATAAGTTTGTTTATAAACAATGACCAAATTGTGAATCGGTGATGCAAGGTAGAGTCATGACACTGTGTATCACCTAAAGTTGGGAGTCTTGGGACCAATCTGTCTATATATATATATATGAAATGAAATGTAACATTACTAGTTAAATCTATAAAGATGATGAAATCTACATTAAGGTTTTTGATTTACATATGGAGCAATTTGTCTTTGTTCACTTCAATAGTCAATAAACAATGGCGTTCCTCTTGCAGTCTCTTTTTCATTTCTTTTCAAGTTATCTGTTAACAGGGAAGGGTCCATCCAAGATCTCACAATTAATGCAAATAACCCAAGATGGAACCTAACTTTCAAGAGAACACTGCATAATGAATAGGTAAATAAATTGTGCACCCTACTGCAATATATTGGTCATTCTCCTCCTATATCGGTTGGACCTTCAACTGTTAGGTGGAAAGCATCTACCACCCCTGTTTTCACTGTCAAAGACTGTTATTTATGGTTACTCAACGAGAAGTTTTTAATTGAAAGCATCCTATCATGCCCTTCAAAGTTATCTGGCTTCACCAATTGCCTACAAATATTCCTTTCTTTCTATGGAAAGCTATGTTAAACAGAATGGGTACCAAGGATAACTTGTTTATTAGAGGCATAGACTCTGATGGTATCCGTGTCCTCTGTCAAGTCTCATTGGAATCAGTCGATCACATTTTCAATACATGCACCTTTGTTTGAGATCTATGGGGCTTCGGAAACCATATGAGTTGACAGTTATCTTGAATAAAAATATTTTGGATTGAAAGATATATATTCATAACAGAATGATTTAAAGGAAACAACTGAAATGGAAAAATATAAAATAAAACTTGGTTGCACAAATTATTATAACAACAGAATGTCGGCTAAAGTAATAATTTCTAAAGGCTTTGCTAAATCTGCCATGTTCTGAGCTAACAAAGATAGCTCTACTGCGACCTCTTGCATAGTTGGTCGAGTACACGGGTCATCCCGTAAGCATGAAAATGCAGCTTTCACCATATACATTATTTCTTTCTGCGCAATATATGTTGGTGCTCCAATGGATTGGTCCAAGATGTCTTTCAACCTTATGTTTTGCCCCACAATACTCGATGCTGGAGGTGAAAGAAGAATTTGCGAGAGCAACGTGATGATTTTTGATGGATGTTTTTCCATAAAAACTTCTAATATAATCACCCCAAAGCTATAAACATCACATTTCTGTTGGAAATGATTTTGGAGTTAATGGGCTAAATGGGTATTGAAAATGATTTGAGAATGGGCTCACAGACACTCAACTGTGGTTTAAGAGAAATGAAATTTTATTTCTCTCAAAAACTTTGTTTGGTGGTACAAGACCTTACTTCTTACACACACTCCATTTAATTCTCACCTTACCACTAACTTTGGTTTTCACTCAATTACATCTTCCCCATGATGTCTATTGCCCTATTTATAGGAGCTCTTAACCAACTCTTAACTACTCTAGTTTGGTCTAGAATATTCATGACTCATTCACTTTACAACTAACTAGAATATTCTAGAGAACTTGGGCTCTAATAGCCATGAAGTCTCTAGATGGGCTAGAGTATTATGGACTAATATACAATAGACTAGTTGGGCATAGATAATTCTAGACACTTATAAACTAAAATCAACTTTACAATTTTAACATCCGCCCTTAAACTTGATTTGAAGTAACTCCAAGAATTTCTCGTAATTTGACGAAGACCTCGTTCTTTCGAGGTTTTGTGAATATGCCCGCAACTTGGTCTTGAGACTTTGTATATTTCAGTTGTACCTTATTCTCCGATATGCACTCTCGGATAAAATGGTACCGTGTGTCGATGTGCTTGCTGCGGTCGTGGAACACTGGATTCTTTGCTAAAGCTATTGATGACTTGTTGTCCACAAATATTGTAGACGGTTCTTCCTGCTCCATTTTAAGTTCCTTCATTAAAACGTACTCATCTTCACAAGTGGAAAGTGTGACGATCGGTTGCTTCTTCGAACTCCAAGAGAAGCCCGTATTTCCGAGGAAAAATACAAATCCAGTAGTACTTTTCCTTTCATCTAAATCTCCGGCCCAATCACTATCACTATATCCAACGAGTTTGTACTTGTATGATGATGAGTAAAATAAACCGAAATCAAGTGTACCTTTTAAGTAGCGCAGAATTCTCTTGGCAAACTTCATTTGGGTAACCGTAGGTGCTTCCATGTATCTACTGATTAGTTCTACTCCGTAGAGCATATCTAGCCTTGTACAAGTTAAGTATCTCAAACTTCCAACAAGGCTCTTGTAAAGAGTCGAATTGACCTTCTCGCCTTCATCGATCTTTGATAGCTTGATTCCGCATTCCACGGGAGTAATTGCCGGATTACACTCCTCCATTTTAAATCTCTTAAGGATTTCCTTCGCATATCCTTCTTGAGATATAAAAATTCCATTTTTCCGTTGTTTTACTTCGATCCCAAGATAGTATGACATAAGACCGATTTTCGTCATCTCAAATTCTCTCGTCATTGCTTTCTTGAATTCTTCGAACATTATTGTATTATTGCCGGTAAAGATCAAATCATCCACACATAGGCAGACGAGCAACATATCTTCTTTTTCATTCACCTTCACATAGATAGCATGTTCTTGCGGGCATTTCCTAAAATTATTTTCTTGGAAGTACTTGTCGATTTTGATGTACCATGCTCGTGGTGCTTGTTTTAGGACGTATAAAGCCTTTTTAAACTTCGGGACTTTATTTTCTTGTCCTTTTACTTCGTACCCTGGCGGCTGCTCGACATATACCGTCTCTTCAAGATGCCCATTTAGAAAGGCTGACTTGACGTCCATTTGATGGACTTTCCATCTATTTTGGGCAGCTAGAGAGATAATTAATCTTATAGTTTCAAGACGAGCGACAGGAGAAAACACCTCATCATAGTCGATGCCCTCTCTTTGGTTGTATCCTTTTACTACCAATATTGCCTTGTGTCTTTCAACCTCCCCTTTAGCGTTTTTCTTGGCTTTGTACACCCACTTTACTCCAATTGCTCTTTGTCCTTTCGGAAGTGTTACAAGCTCCCAGGTGCTATTCTTCTCAATAGCCTTAATTTCTTCATGCATCGCCTTTCTCCATTTTTCACTTTCCACGGCTTCGTCAAAAGTTATTTGTTCACTATCTGCAAAGAGACAAAAGAGAGATATATTGTCTCTGTAGATATCATTTAAACTCCTCGTCCGTATGGGCCTTTCGCTTGAGCTTTCATCTGCTGATGATGGATCATTCTGGTGCAACGCTGAAGGAGATGGAGGTGGTGTATTAGCTGGAGATTCTGGTACCGGTGGTTGTTGTTGTTCTTCTTCTATGATAGGGAAAAAATTGTAATCCTTTTCTTGAACACCGACATCCCAGATGCCTTCTTCATCGAACTCCACATCTCTGCTTGTGATGACCTTTCTATTGATTGGATCGTACAACTTGTATCCCTTGGATCGAGAGTCATAAACGATAAATATATACTTGGCACTCCTGTCATCCAGCTTCGTTCTCAGCTGACTCGGCACATGAGCATATGCGATACTTCCGAATACTCGTAAGTATGAGACGACGGGTTTCACTCTGATCCTTGCTTCTAAAGGAGTCATGTTCCACACGTTTTTTGTGGGACATCGGTTTATCAGGTAAACCGCACAGTCAACCGCTTCAGCCCAAAACTCCCTGGGCACTCTCTTCGTCTTCAACATACTCCGGGCCATATTGAGAATTGTCATGTTTCTCCTTTCGGAAACTCCATTTTGTTGAGGTGTATATGAAACCGTAAGAGGCCGGCGGATTCCGTTGTCTTCACAGTAAGACTCGAACTCCTTCGAGGTAAATTCACCTCCTCTGTATGATCTCATAGCCACAATTTCGAAGCCGCTTTCTTTCTCCATAAGGGATTTAAATTTCTTGAAATTGGAGAAAACCTCTAATTTTTGTTTCAAGAAATAAACCCATGTTTTTCGACTAAAATCGTCGACGAATATGAGGAAATAGTTATTTCCACCATACGAGCTTGGCTTTATTGGTCCACAAACGTCTGTTTGAACTAACTCCAGTGGCTTTGTGGCTCTCGTCAGTGTTTCCTTAGGAAAACTTTTTCTGAAATGTTTTCCAAGTAAACATCCTTCGCACAATTGATCCGGGTGGTCTATTCTTGGAAAACCTCAAACCATACTTTGTTTGGACAATAACTTTAATCCTCCAAAATTTAGATGTCCATATCTAAGATGCCAGATCCATGACGAGAGTTTCACACAAGCAGTCATACATCTCGCGACGTCATTTTGAATGTTCAGATAGAACATCCTATTTCCCGTCATTGGCACTTTGGCAATTAGTTTTCCTCTCCCATCTATTATGAAAAGACTAAGGTTTTCCATGTTCATCCTATAGCCCTTTGCTAAGCGTTTTCCCAAACTTAATATATTCATTTTTAAGTTGGGGACATAATAAACATTAGAAACAAATTGATGGCTTCCATTTTTGAATCGAATCAAAAAATTTCCAAGACCACTCACCGGAGTTTTCTCTCCATTTCCGAACGTCACGTTGCCAGAAACTGATTCATCAAGCTCCACGAATTTCTCCTTTGTGCTGCACATATGGTTGCTTGCTCCCGTATCAAGCACCCATGTACAGTTTTCATCATAGTCACCTCCTTTGCATGCCACCAACAAGGTCTGGTCTTCTTGATTTACTTTACTAGCGTAGTTTGCTCCCTCCTCGACATTATTTGAAGAAGATCGACAGTCCGAAGCATAATGACCAAGCTTATGACAATTATAGCATTCGATTTGAGATTTGTCATACCTTGGCCTATTATTGTTGCGCCATGAATTGTTTCCTCTACCACGACCTATTGTGGAGCTTGACCTCTGGCCTCTCTGATCATTGTTATTTTGTTTGCCTCTTCCTCTTCCGCCGTAGTAGCCGCGTCCTCTTCCTCTAGCATTACTACTAGAGCTCTCTCCTTTGTCTTTTAAAGTAAGCTTAGCTTGTAGAACTTGTTCTACCACTCCCTCTTTACTTCTCTTTCTCATTCTTTCTTCATGGGCTTGAAGAGATCCCATGAGCTTATCCACGGTCATGGATTCAACGTCTTTGGACTCCTCGATTGCTACGACGATATAGTCGAATTCTGGAACAAGTGACCGTAGTATTTTTTCGATCATACGACTATCACCCATGACCTCGCCATTTTTTCTTAGTTGATTAACAACAACTAAAACTCTTGAAAAATAATCCGATATTAATTCGGACTCTTTCATGGAGAGAGATTCGAACTCACCTCTTAGAGTTTGGAACCACACCTTATTTACTTTGTCCACGCCTTTGAATGAATTTTACAAATTCTCCCATGCTTGCTTTGCATTAACAGCTCCCGATATCTTCTCGAACGACGACTCATCCATTCCTTGATAGATGAGGTAAAGAGCCTTCTTGTCTCTCTTTCTTGAAATGCGCAACACATCTTTTTCATTTTGCGGAAGCGCCGCTTCATCCTCCGATTCAACATAACCTTTATCTACTATCTCCCAAGCATCTTGCGAACCTAGTAACGCCTTGATGCTCCAATTTTCATAGTTATCTTTAGTGAGTTTAGGTACGTGAAAAGGAAACATTTCACTAGCCATTATAATCTTATAGCTCTGATACCACTTTGTTGGAAATGATTTTGGAGTTAATGGGCTAAATGGGTATTGAAAATGATTTGAGAATGGGCTCACAAACACTCAAATGTGGTTTAAGAGAAATGAAATTTTATTGCTCTCAAAAACTTTGTTTGGTGGTACAAGACCTTACTTCTTACACACACTCCCATTAATTCCCACCTTATCACTAACTTTGGTTTTCACCCAATTACATCTTCCCCATGATGTCTATTGCCCTATTTATAGGAGCTCTTAACCAACTCTTCACTACCCTAGTTTGGTCTAGAATATTCATGACTCATTCACTTTACAACTAACTAGAATATTCTAGATAACTTCGGCTCTAATAGCCATGAAGTCTCTAGTGGGACTAGAGTATTATGGACTAATCTACAATAGACTAGTTGGGCATAGATAATTCTAGACACTTATAAACTAAAATCAACTTTACAATTTTAACATCCGCCCTTAAACTTGATTTGAAGTAACTCCAAGAATTTCTCGTAATTTGACGAAGACCTCGTTCTTTCGAGGTTTTGTGAATATGCCCGCAACTTGGTCTTGAGACTTTGTATATTTCAGTTGTACCTTATTCTCCGATATGCACTCTCGGATAAAATGGTACCGTGTGTCGATGTGCTTGCTGCGGTCGTGGAACACTGGATTCTTTGCTAAAGCTATTGATGACTTGTTGTCCACAAATATTGTAGACGGTTCTTCCTGCTCCATTTTAAGTTCCTTCATTAAAACGTACTCATCTTCACAAGTGGAAAGTGTGACGATCGGTTGCTTCTTCGAACTCCAAGAGAAGCCCGTATTTTCGAGGAAAAATACAAATCCAGTAGTACTTTTCCTTTCATCTAAATCTCCGGCCCAATCACTATCACTATATCCAACGAGTTTGTACTTGTATGATGATGAGTAAAATAAACCGAAATCAAGTGTACCTTTTAAGTAGCGCAGAATTCTCTTGGCAGACTTCATTTGGGTAACCGTAGGTGCTTCCATGTATCTACTGATTAGTTCTACTCCGTAGAGCATATCTAGCCTTGTACAAGTTAAGTATCTCAAACTTCCAACAAGGCTCTTGTAAAGAGTCGAATTGACCTTCTCGCCTTCATCGATCTTTGATAGCTTGATTCCGCATTCCACAGGAGTAATTTCCGGATTACACTCCTCCATTTTAAATCTCTTAAGGATTTCCTTCGCATATCCTTCTTGAGATATAAAAATTCCATTTTTCCGTTGTTTTACTTCGATCCCAAGATAGTATGACATAAGACCGATTTTCGTCATCTCAAATTCTCTCGTCATTGCTTTCTTGAATTCTTCGAACATTATTGTATTATTGCCGGTAAAGATCAAATCATCCACACATAGGCAGACGAGCAACATATCTTCTTTTTCATTCACCTTCACATAGATAGCATGTTCTTGCGGGCATTTCCTAAAATTATTTTCTTGGAAGTACTTGTCGATTTTGATGTACCATGCTCGTGGTGCTTGTTTTAGGACGTATAAAGCCTTTTTAAACTTCAGTACTTTATTTTCTTGTCCTTTTACTTCGTACCCTGGCGGCTGCTCGACATATACCGTCTCTTCAAGATGCCCATTTAGAAAGGCTGACTTGACGTCCATTTGATGGACTTTCCATCTATTTTGGGCAGCTAGAGAGATAATTAATCTTATAGTTTCAAGACGAGCGACAGGAGCAAACACCTCATCATAGTCGATGCCCTCTCTTTGGTTGTATCCTTTTACTACCAATATTGCCTTGTGTCTTTCAACCTCCCCTTTAGCGTTTTTCTTGGCTTTGTACACCCACTTTACTCCAATTGCTCTTTGTCCTTTCGGAAGTGTTACAAGCTCCCAGGTGCTATTCTTCTCAATAGCCTTAATTTCTTCATACCTTGGCCTATTATTGTTGCGCCATGAATTGTTTCCTCTACCACGACCTATTGTGGAGCTTGACCTCTAGCCTCTCTGATCATTGTTATTTTGTTTGCCTCTTCCTCTTCCGCCGTAGTAGCCGCGTCCTCTTCCTCTAGCATTACTACTAGAGCTCTCTCCTTTGTCTTTTAAAGTAAGCTTAGCTTGTAGAACTTGTTCTACCACTCCCTCTTTACTTCTCTTTCTCATTCTTTCTTCATGGGCTTGAAGAGATCCCATGAGCTCATCCACGGTCATGGATTCAACGTCTTTGGACTCCTCGATTGCTACGACGATATAGTCGAATTCTGGAACAAGTGACCGTAGTATTTTTTCGATCATACGACTATCACCCATGACCTCGCCATTTTTTCTTAGTTGATTAACAACAACTAAAACTCTTGAAAAATAATCCGATATTAATTCGGACTCTTTCATGGAGAGAGATTCGAACTCACCTCTTAGAGTTTGGAACCACACCTTCTTTACTTTGTCCACGCCTTTGAATGAATTTTACAAATTCTCCCATGCTTGCTTTGCATTAACAGCTCCCGATATCTTCTCGAACGACGACTCATCCATTCCTTGATAGATGAGGTAAAGAGCCTTCTTGTCTCTCTTTCTTGAAATGCGCAACACATCTTTTTCATTTTGCGGAAGCGCCGCTTCATCCTCCGATTCAACATAACCTTTATCTACTATCTCCCAAGCATCTTGCGAACCTAGTAACACCTTGATGCTCCAATTTTCATAGTTATCTTTAGTGAGTTTAGGTACGTGAAAAGGAAACATTTCACTAGCCATTATAATCTTATAGCTCTGATACCACTTTGTTGGAAATGATTTTGGAGTTAATGGGCTAAATGGGTATTGAAAATGATTTGAGAATGGGCTCACAAACACTCAAATGTGGTTTAAGAGAAATGAAATTTTATTGCTCTCAAAAACTTTGTTTGGTGGTACAAGACCTTACTTCTTACACACACTCCCATTAATTCCCACCTTATCACTAACTTTGGTTTTCACCCAATTACATCTTCCCCATGATGTCTATTGCCCTATTTATAGGAGCTCTTAACCAACTCTTCACTACCCTAGTTTGGTCTAGAATATTCATGACTCATTCACTTTACAACTAACTAGAATATTCTAGATAACTTCGGCTCTAATAGCCATGAAGTCTCTAGATGGACTAGAGTATTATGGACTAATCTACAATAGACTAGTTGGGCCTAGATAATTCTAGACACTTCTAAACTAAAATGAAGTTTACATTTTTAACAATTTCTCCGTCACCTTCATCGTAGATGCAAGCTCTGTAACAAAGTAAATGGATGTGAAATTTTATTTATTAACTTCAAAAAAATGGTACCGATAAAAAATAAATTATAAAAGTTTTAGTTGGATTATATATTTACCTGGAGCAACATATCCATAGGTTCCTGCGACGGTGGTCCAATTCGTTGAATCCGGCTTCAAAATCCTTGCCGTAACAAAATCAGAAACTCGGGCTTCCCATTCTGAGTCCACCAAAATATTGTTGCTAGTTATATCCCTGTGAACTATTTCTGAATGCAATCATGGTGCATGTAAGCAAGTGCCTCAGCTGTTCCCTTGATGAACCTTACCCTCTCTATCCAGTCGAACTCCATTGCTTGTTCCCCATCACGTAAAACATTTTTCAGACTTCCCCTTTCTATGAACTCATAAACCAAAAATGAGATTTGCATTTCAGGATAAGATCAGAAACCGAAAAGCTTGATAATATTCCGATGTCGGATTTCTGTCAGTGCATGAACTTCACTTTAAAATGACTTGTGATCGAATATCTCAGAATCTTCATCCAAAGAATGAAATTTCTTCACATCAACAATCTGACTTGTTGACAGTTCCGCTTTATACACACTCCCATATCCTCCCGTACCAAAGCAATATTTAGTATCAAAATTCTCGGTTGCTTCAATAATGTCTTCAAACACTATTTTTCCATCGTAATTCCATATTGAAAATAAATTTCCACCGATATTGGTTGTTGTAGCTTGGTCTGTAGGCCTGGAGTTTGTTACTGATCTTTGTCGATGAAACAAAATGGCAAAAAGTATGAATAAAAGAAACAACGAATCAATCAATGGAAGTAGGATTATTAGCAAAAGTTTGTTATTATTGGCCTCTTTTCTTCTGATCACAACTGAGGAGTTACATGGATTTATACCTATAAAATTAATATCACTTAACCCTTGGTTGTCCCTTAGTGCATCAATTGGAGCATCCACAAAGGCCTTGGTATTTGGAATAGGACCGCTCAACTCATTGTACAATGATCAAGCTGAGCATTTGATCAAATGAAGATGGAATTGAGCCGAAAAGCTTGTTGTGGGATAAATTTAACCTTTCCAACTTGTTTAATCTACCAACAGCTGATGGTATTTCTCCATTCAAATCATTATAACTAAGATCTAACAAAAACTGTAACGAATCCAGGTTTCCGATCTGAGGTGGGATGCTTCCATTAAAATTGTTTGTACCCAAATATAAAGATAATAACGTTTTACATTCCCCTAGTTGTTTTGGTATTGACCCAATGAGTTTATTTTTCGATAGATCGAGATATTGAAGGTTGGAAAATTTTCCAATTTCAGAAGACAACCTACCGGAGAGCTGGTTATTACTCAAATCTAAATGAATTAGTGAAGACATATTCGACAACTCCGTACGAATTTCTCCTACTAAGTTATTTGAATCAAGATAAAGTTCCTTTAAAATCATCAAGTTTCCCAAATCTGATGGTATTGTACTAGTTATATAAGATACCTAATGACCTTAGTTTTCCAATATCTTTAGGGATGTCACCAGTAAGTTGATTTGCATGAACTGATAAAAATGTGAGGTTGGTCATGTGGCATATAGAAGTAGGGATGAGACTAATGAGATTATTTACACACACATGAAAGGTAGTAAGAGATCGTAGCCTTCCTATATCTTGAGGAATGATGGCTGAAAGTTTGTTATCAGATAAGTCAAGAGTGTTCAAGCTAGTTAAATTAGTTAGAGAAGTGGGGATTGAACCAGTGAGATATTTGTTGTACAAATCTAAGATGGTAAGAGAACTTAATCTTCCGATATCTCAAGGTATGATGCTAGAAAGTTGATTATTATTTAGTCGAAGAAACGCTAGACTAGTCAAATTTGTCAATGAAGTTGGGATTGAACCATTGAGATTGTTGTTGGACAAAGACAAGAGGGTAAGAGAAGTCAGTTTTCCAATATCTCGAGGGATGGATACACTGATTTGATTTCGAGAAAGTCTTAAAATTTTCACACTCGTGAGAGAACCTATTGCTGGCGGAATAGTTCCAGAAATTTTATTCAAGGAAAGATCAAGGTGGACGAGGGTTGAAAGATAAATGATTTGGGAGGGAATTTTTCCAAAAAGTTCATTCCGGCTCAAGTCAAGACTAACAAGGTTTGAAAATATGAGAAATTGAAATTATTGAGCGTACCTTGCAAACCAAAACCTGTTACATTCAGTTCAGTAACATTTCCCTCGTTGTTACAAGTGATCCCATACCACTTGCATGGACTCGTTGTACTCACAGTAGAATTCATCTTCCATGAAGATATGCGAGAATGATTTTTGTTAGCAAGTGTAGATTTCCATTTCAAAAGAGCATCTACTTCTTGTTCAACAGTTACTAGTTGTAAATGTTGTTTTGTATTAGTGGAAGCAAAAGAAGAACCGTATGCAAAATGAGGAAGCTTTTTTTCATTGCGACATATTGAAAGAAGAAGAGCTTTACTTTGTGGCTGATATGATCAGCTAATTAAGCACAGGGGGGTTCTTATAATAAAATCTTATTTTATTTTATTTGGAAGACTTCAGGTGGATATTTTTTGTATATAGTCTACAGACACACACGATAGGGCTTTGTGTGGTTGAGTGTAAATTTCATCCCAACTTATAAGAAGGGCAATAATTGTAAGAAGTGCAATATAACCATCTCCACAACTATAGCCGCCAATGAATGGATTGAAGATAAAACCTCGACAAAGAATGTACTACAATTAAGATCTGTCGGTTGATAACTACGACCTATAAGATTCAAACCTGAAATCTATCACACCTCTGACTATCAGAGAAATACGTACAAATGTGATTCCCATAAACATGTATTTAGCATAAATTCATTTAAGTTATTTTCCAAGTGATCATGACTAGAAGTAATTTATATATCTATCGTGATGATATTTCAATTTACCATTCGTATGATACTAGTTCTCAGTTCTCTATACTAGATAGATAGTAAGAGTTGATGCACCATTAATGCTAAGCGTTTAACCTTAATTCACCATTAAGACTTGCGTGAATTATAATTGAAGTTGTCTTTGCCATCGTTTTCGACTTTTTGTACAAAGGAAGTTTTTTTTCAAAATTATTTAATGAGGGTGGAAGACACAGTACCGTTGAATATATATCTTGCCATAGAGTGCTTTGTATGATGAGTCCATCGACATCTGACGTGAATGATTATGGCAGGTAGTATCGTAATGTAGAGGATGCTTTGCTGGATACAAATTCCCCATTGCTAATATACCCATATTAACCACGAAGAATCACCATAATAAATTCTAAAATAGATTTATTTACTTTTAGACATGGAATTTGTCCATCTAGCATTTTACTCACGAGATCTCACCCAAGAGGATATTCACAAGGTATCACAATGTGTGCCACACAGAAGCCTCTACAAGTTCGTTTTTGGCGGTGAAACCCGTCTGAAGAAAGCCCTCGCACTGGTAAACAAGCTTGCACTGGAAGAGCTCGTTGAGGTCATCAGGTTTGCGAGGAGAAGAGGGATTTGATTTTAGCTGGAAGGGATCGCGACAGACATTTGGAAGGTATGTTTGAAGAAACGACTGAAGTTCAATCCCTTGTGGGGTAGCTGTTGCTGCAAATGCACCTGGTGTTGCTGCTCCTGATGCTGGTCATTTTCACAGTCTCCATAATAGTTATTGCACTTATTTCCAGTAAGGGTAATATATTCATTTTCGCAGTATGTAATATTTACTTTACTTAATTTCGATGTCGGGTCATTTTCATTGTCTCCATAATATTTATTGCACTTATTTCCAGTAAGGGTAATATGGTGTGTAATATTTACTTTACTTATTTCCAATAAAGGTAGTCTGGTTATTTTCGTAGTCTCCATAATATTTTCTTGTACTTATTTCCAGTAAGAGTAATATGGTTATTTTCACAGTTTGTAATATTTACTTTAGTTATTTCTGATAAGGGTAGTCTGATCATTTTTATAGTTTCCAGAATCTTTATTGCACTTATTTACAATAAGGGTAATATGGTCATTTTCACAGTCTGTAATATATACTTTATTT
>NW_020651082.1:7823009-7834747 GCF_003573695.1 Papaver somniferum | reverse complement strand
TGAGACTAATGAGATTATTTACACACACATGAAAGGTAGTAAGAGATCGTAGCCTTCCTATATCTTGAGGAATGATGGCTGAAAGTTTGTTATCAGATAAGTCAAGAGTGTTCAAGCTAGTTAAATTAGTTAGAGAAGTGGGGATTGAACCAGTGAGATATTTGTTGTACAAATCTAAGATGGTAAGAGAACTTAATCTTCCGATATCTCAAGGTATGATGCTAGAAAGTTGATTATTATTTAGTCGAAGAAACGCTAGACTAGTCAAATTGGTCAATGAAGTTGGGATTGAACCATTGAGATTGTTGTTGGACAAAGAAAAGAGGGTAAGAGAAGTCAGTTTTCCAATATCTCGAGGGATGGATCCACTGATTTGATTTCGAGAAAGTCTTAAAATTTTCACACTCGTGAGAGAACCTATTGCTGGCGGAATAGTTCCAGAAATTTTATTCAAGGAAAGATCAAGGTGGACGAGGGTTGAAAGATAAATGATTTGGGAGGGAATTTTTCCAAAAAGTTCATTCCGGCTCAAGTCAAGACTAACAAGGTTTGAAAATATGAGAAATTAAAATTATTGAGCGTACCTTGCAAACCAAAACCTGTTACATTCAGTTCAGCAACATTTCCCTCGTTGTTACAAGTGATCCCATACCACTTGCATGGACTCGTTGTACTCACAGTAGAATTCATCTTCCATGAAGATATGCGAGAATGATTTTTGTTAGCAAGTGTAGATTTCCATTTCAAAAGAGCATCTACTTCTTGTTCAACAGTTACTAGTTGTAAATGTTGTTTTGTATTAGTGGAAGCAAAAGAAGAACCGTATGCAAAATGAGGAAGCTTTTTTTCATTGCGACATATTGAAAGAAGAAGAGCTTTACTTTGTGGCTGATATGATCAGCTAATTAAGCACAGGGGGGTTCTTATAATAAAATCTTATTTTATTTTATTTGGAAGACTTCAGGTGGATATTTTTTGTATATAGTCTACAGACACACACGATAGGGCTTTGTGTGGTTGAGTGTAAATTTCATCCCAACTTATAAGAAGGGCAATAATTGTAAGAAGTGCAATATAACCATCTCCACAACTATAGCCGCCAATGAATGGATTGAAGATAAAACCTCGACAAAGAATGTACTACAATTAAGATCTGTCGGTTGATAACTACGACCTATAAGATTCAAACCTGAAATCTATCACACCTCTGACTATCAGAGAAATACGTACAAATGTGATTCCCATAAACATGTATTTAGCATAAATTCATTTAAGTTATTTTCCAAGTGATCATGACTAGAAGTAATTTATATATCTATCGTGATGATATTTCAATTTACCATTCGTATGATACTAGTTCTCAGTTCTCTATACTAGATAGATAGTAAGAGTTGATGCACCATTAATGCTAAGCGTTTAACCTTAATTCACCATTAAGACTTGCGTGAATTATAATTGAAGTTGTCTTTGCCATCGTTTTCGACTTTTTGTACAAAGGAAGTTTTTTTTCAAAATTATTTAATGAGGGTGGAAGACACAGTACCGTTGAATATATATCTTGCCATAGAGTGCTTTGTATGATGAGTCCATCGACATCTGACGTGAATGATTATGGCAGGTAGTATCGTAATGTAAAGGATGCTTTGCTGGATACAAATTCCCCATTGCTAATATACCCATAATAACCACGAAGAATCACCATAATAAATTCTAAAATAGATTTATTTACTTTTAGACATGGAATTTGTCCATCTAGCATTTTACTCACGAGATCTCACCCAAGAGGATATTCACAAGGTATCACAATGTGTGCCACACAGAAGCCTCTACAAGTTCGTTTTTGGCGGTGAAACCCGTCTGAAGAAAGCCCTCGCACTGGTAAACAAGCTTGCACTGGAAGAGCTCGTTGAGGTCATCAGGTTTGCGAGGAGAAGAGGGATTTGATTTTAGCTGGAAGGGATCGCGACAGACATTTGGAAGGTATGTTTGAAGAAACGACTGAAGTTCAAGCCCTTGTGGGGTAGCTGTTGCTGCAAATGCACTTGGTGTTGCTGCTCCTGATGCTGGTCATTTTCACAGTCTCCATAATAGTTATTGCACTTATTTCCAGTAAGGGTAATATATTCATTTTCGCAGTATGTAATATTTACTTTACTTAATTTCGATGTCGGGTCATTTTCATTGTCTCCATAATATTTATTGCACTTATTTCCAGTAAGGGTAATATGGTGTGTAATATTTACTTTACTTATTTCCAATAAAGGTAGTCTGGTTATTTTCGTAGTCTCCATAATATTTTCTTGTACTTATTTCCAGTAAGAGTAATATGGTTATTTTCACAGTTTGTAATATTTACTTTAGTTATTTCTGATAAGGGTAGTCTGATCATTTTTATAGTTTCCAGAATCTTTATTGCACTTATTTACAATAAGGGTAATATGGTCATTTTCACAGTCTGTAATATATACTTTATTTATTTCCGATAAGAGTAGTCTGGTCATTTTCATAGTCTCCATAATATTTATTTCACTTATTTCCAGTAAGGGTAATATGGTCATTTTTACAGTCTGTAATATTTAATTTATTGATTTTCGATAAGGGTAGTATGGCATTTTCACTGTGTCCATAATATTTATTGCATTTATTTCCAGTAAAGGTTATATGATCATCTTCACAGTCTGTAATATTTACTTTACTTATTTCCGATAAGGGTAGTCTGGTCATTTTCACAGTTTCCAGAATATTCACAGCATTTATTTCCGGTAAGTTTAATTTGTCATTTTCATAGTTTTCAGAATTTTTGTTGCACTTATTCTGATAAGGGTAGTCTGGTCATTTTCACAATCTTCGAAATAAGTAGATATTTTGTTGTGGTTTTGTGGACAAAAAATCGGGAGAAAAAGTTGGTATTTGTCCAAGTCAAATTTCCTACAAAGTCATGACTTGTTGTCTCAGTCTTGATCCTAAGAGTTAAACATATATACATATATATATATATATATATATATACATACATACATACATATATATATATATTGGTTTTCAGAAGTTACATTAAATGTTATTTTGTATAAATGTTGCGAAGTAGTGACAAGAAAAATCCTAAGAATTATTAATATGAGACTGTTATAGATGTGGTGAAATTATAATTGTGATTGTCTGGATAATTGTCAACAAATATTATTGTTACTAATAAAATAATTTAATATTTGTAATTATTATCACGAAAACAAAATTCATTAACAATTATAATTATTGAGGGACTTATTACAGATATATAAATGACTAAAAAATAAACTGAAACAAGTTACACCGTGATAAAATTCTTATTTTAATATAGTGTCGAGGCTTACATTTAAGGGTAGTGTCTCCTATTTATACTTTCTATTTGAACATTCCAGAAGACCTACTGTATTCTAAAAGACCTACTGTAGGAGCGTACTAGAAAACCTACTAGGCTAGATATTTCTAGCATCTAACTACTTATTTACTCTAGATAATTCTAGAGACCATTTACATACTAACTATCTAAACAACCAACTAAACTAATCTAGTTTATTCTAGCTACTACTTACGGGGTTTTGTACTCTAGACATTACTAGAGCATATCCAAGACAACCTAGATATTTCTAGGATTATCTAGATATGTGTTAACACCTAACCAAAATCGGCGGGGGATATCCAGCATAGCCATCCAACTTAAATTTCCAACTATTCAAGAAGTTCCTATTGAATGATACACTTTTAAATCAATGAAATTATGTCCAATTGGTGCAACCAGAATTATCTTCCATAATTAATCTCCTTTATCGCCAAGTTCAATAAACTTGCTGAGATATCCAACATACAATTTAGGTGCTATATTTGTATAGAAGATGACATATTGATGTATCAATTTGATCTCTTGTCCGGTTTTTCTTATCAAAAGAGTCGACGTATATCTAATGGATAAATTTGATCTTTGATTTGCATTACAACTCACGAATCCATGCATAGAACTCCTACAAGATAACCTGCTTGGAAGATAAAGGGACCAAATCAGCCAACACAATTTTGTATACTTGTATTCATTGAAGCGTCCAGCTATAACCTAACTCCATCTTTAGAAGTACAGCCAGGTATGGGGAATTATATCATCACATAGTCTTCTCCATATACTTTGGCCCTTTCCATAGGTGCGCAAGAAGTTGACACATCAAAGCTACGTACACCAGTAAGTTAAAATGTTTCATCACTATTTATACTTGTTCTTTATCAGAAAATTTCACAAAGACATCTAGTTGACATCGTTAAAACTTAAAAGTCGAGTTTCCGAGTGAACAGAATTCGTAAATGTACAATGTATGCGCAGTTCTTCATTATACTACTTGGAATTCTTTCATGTTCTTGGCTTTATATGCTTCAGCAGCTGGTGAAAGTAATTGATAAAAAAAAAGACTTTTAGTAAGTAATCATATTTAACGAGGATAAGTAAGTTCGCAGGCAATCTTTTTTAAACGATGATCCAAATAAACTCTTATCAAGATAAAAAAAAACAGCCTAACCAACCATGCATAGGGCACATGTTAACGAAAGGCTCTGAGTCTTTTAATACAGTGCAAATAGGATATCCAAACACTCGTCCTATCAAGTGCATTATAATCTCTATTTCTATCTCTGTTTCTGTTTAGGAAACACTAGTCCAGAAGGGCCTATAAATGACATATGAAATCTGTTTTAAAACATGGTTTATCACGGCTTTCATCTGTCATTCGAACCGTTATTTATTTGGTGCGACTCTTTATAAATAACGAATCGAAAACGTCATTTAACTATGACAAATAAAGTATGTGACTTTAAGTCACGGACATACTCTATTATTTAGTATCACGGTTATCATATGTTAAATTTAATAACAATTGATGTCTGTCCTACGTAAATGCTCTGTCATCATTCAGCCTACTGATTCAGACATTAGTATTTAGATATGGCGATTTAGACATTAGTATTCAGATCGGGTGATTCAGAAGTTGGTTGAATCTGAGACAAAATTTTCCCCTAGTTTTGAAAACAAAATATTAAATGAAACGGTTTAAATTCTAGTTGCAATTTAAAGAACTTTATATTAATATAAGAAAAAACATTCAACACATAGAATCTCCAAATACAAACTGAAAGACAAATTATAGAAACCTAGAATTGCATACTAAACATTAAAACTGAAATCCATCTACTAAGATTGTCACCTAATCTTGCCACTCTAATTTGGTAGCTCTCCTACAAGATTTACATAAGTTTTTGGCCACTTATTCTTGTCATCTGTTGCAATATCTCCAAGTACTCCTTCCATTTCGCATAACATAGCACTTGCATTCATAATTTTATCAAACTTATGATCACGACCTTCCTAATGAACACATTCTGCAATGGGTAAATGCTTGATGTAGCCTTCCCAATATCCTTTCCAATCATCTCAGGGATAAATTTTGCCACCAATTCTTTAAGATCACATGAAGAGGCCAGGTTTACCATGATTTCAGCCATCTTGTGAAGAATCCGACAACACAAAGTACAGATGATACAATCAGGAAATAATAAGAAAATGTTGGTTTACCATGATTTCCCTATTCTTCCAATAGGGTCACAAAAGAATCTTACACACATGAATCACATGAAATGATAAGAAAATGTTGAATTCGAAAGACCCAACTTCACCTCTCGAATCTGGCTAGATTGAGCATAACAAATTCTCTTGACCTGTTTGTCTGACTGCTTGGTGAATATACTGCAGAACGATGAAACAATCTTGAAAAAATGTTGAAATCGAAAGACATAACTTCACCTCTCGAATCTGGCTAGATTGGGCATAACAGGTTCTCTTGACTTGTTTGTCTCGCTGCTTGGTGAATCTAATGCAGAATGTCCTCGAGGTGAAGTTGTCTGTTGTCTTGACATCAATATGCATTTCAATCAATGTCTGCCACTTTCTTACAAGAGGTCTCAACTTGTCTGTGGTAAAATCCATTCCCTGAATCAAACAATTATAAATATATGTATCAAAATAAATCATTAATAAGAGACGGAATTGTAGATTGTTACTTACCCAGAAATTGGTAAGAACATTCTTTCTTTTAACATCCTCAACTCTAAGTCTGAACTTCTTGCACACTTGATCCTCATTGCCTCAAAGATCAGCCAATGAAACCTCACAGTTGGCGAGTGAGTCCTTAGGAAGCAATCTGGAAAACAAGGAGAACATGCAATCCATTAATGTACATTGTTAAGATTATGAAGCAAATGAGGCTGATACTTGAAACACTGGCTTTGTAACCGTTAGCTAAGATCATAAATCATTGGCAGACTCAATACTAAAACATGAAACAAAGAGATGAGTCAGGTGAAAACAATGAAGCTATGTCTTATAGTCATCATGGGTATATCTGAAAGAACAAGTGCCTCAACAAAATCACAAAGCAAGTTTTCAGCAGGAATTGGTGCCAAAGCTTGTAAGCATCACCTACGATCATAGTTGTGCTACATCAGTATACCAAAAGATGGGCACCTAAGTTTCAATCAGCTGCTAGCTATGAATAAGAGACATAAACAGGTCAAGAGAATTTGACCTGAATATTAATCGTATTCCCTGAATGGGTACTTAAGTTCACATAAACGAGTAATCATATAGAATCTTAAAAACCCCTCTTTTGATCATCTTAATTAATTTTTCTCTTTTTTCAGAAGTATCTGATCAATGGGTAAACATCCATGTATCGTTTGGGCTCCAATTCTATGGGGTAAGTGTCGTGTTTTATTTACGAGAAATAATAAGAAATCCAAGTTATCAAAAGTTGACAATGAATCTGTTCACGAGGGACATCCTATCCCTGATCTTCCTTTTCATATCATCACCAACATACTCCTTAGACTTCCCGCAAAGTCCCTCTTCCAGTTGAGGCACCATACTAGCTCAACTGACTTGTTATATGATTTAACCACGGATCCGTACTTTATGCACGCACACCTAGACCAAGCCCGAGCTACTCCAACCATTGTTGTGCGATCTCTTTCGCAACCCATTGACAATTGCGTAGAGCTTTTTCTTTTTGATGATAAAGCTGAGTACGTTGAGGCTACAAGCTTCGATCTTAGTTCATATGGCGAGGAACGCCCAACTGATCTCTGGGGTTCATATGATGGGTTTCTTTTATTCACAAGCCAAGCCAGGCATTTATGGCAATTCTGTATTTGGAACCCGATCACAAAAGAAAAAGTAACCGTCACCTCGCCAAGTCGTCTTTTATCTGTCTGTGGATTTTACTTCCATCCATGTAAAAAGGAGTACGAAGTGGTTGTATGTCGCTATACTGCACGAAAATTCGACTTTCAGATTCTTAATTTAAGAACTAAGCATAGAAGAAGTGTTGGTAGCGGCTCTTACCCTCCAAGTACAAAAAGACCGCCTGTATTTATCAACGGGACGTTTTACTGGATGGTGGATTGGTTAGCTTATTTCATATCGAACAACTGTGTTCTCCCTAGCCTATCAGACGCAATATTATCATTCAATATTGAAACCGAGGAGTTTAGTACCATGGAATCTGCTGTGCCATGTAATTATACTCCAACGCAAAGAAGATACCCAGGAAATGAGTTTCAACTTTTCGATTTGGAAGGCGAATTGAGCCTATTCGATCCTTCTTCAAGAACTGAAGTGGTCATATGGGTGTTTAACAACAATACCAAACGTTGGTATAAGAAACACTCAGTGATTAGTCCCTATCACGAGCAAAAGTGGTATTTCTACTCGTACTTCACCGAATTTGAATACATCAAGATGAAAGGAGAATTCATAGCATATCACTGCTGGGGTACAAGAAAACCATATATTTACAATGTAAGTTCTGGAACTCGGAAGCTGTTTGAAATTAAGGGATTTGAAAGAGATTGCACAACAACAATTCATACTCAAAGTCTTGTCTCTTTGGATGCTGCAGATTCAGTTATACCACTAGAAAATATTGATGTATAAATTTGATCTCTTTTCTGGTTTTTTCTTTCTTATCAAATGAATCTACATACCTAATGGCTTTTATCTTAGAATTTAGTTGATTTATATTTTATACACGTCTTTATTAGCATTACAAAAAAGTAAATAACAAAAGAATAGAAAACAAAATAAAACCTTTGACATTGGGAGGATTGGACCAACTCAGCCATATCAACATTGTTGCGATGGAAGGCAGATAAGTAATTACGAAATAAATTAAGATAGATGTTAAAACTGCACATAGAAAATTCTTTTCCCTAAAAAAAGTTTGTTTGGACGAAGGAAACCTTATTTTGTGGGATCACAAAATTGACTAAAAAACTCATATACTATTTTTGGTGTGTCAAATAGACATGTAAAAAAAAGATACTCTTTTAATATTCTAGGATTTAAAAGATACTGTTCTAATATTCTATTTGGTTATTTTACCCAGAAAAATTTATAACAGCGGACTAAAGCTCCCTCCCCGTATATTTATTAGAATTTAACTAACGTGTTCTATATTTCTATTGCATTCACAAGTCTACTGGTCAGTACCCTACAGTGCTCGGAGACTTGTACGATCCATGAATATATAATTCATAAAGCATTAGGAAATGCCCTAAGTACTACTAGCTATAGAAAAAAGGAAAATGATTTGTGAATATAAGACGTGTCAATTAGTTGATAGATGCTAACTAACTAATGCATGTCAGCCACAATACTACAATAATGATTGTACTTGGGAAAAATAAAATAGTGTGTAATATTATTTGAATAAAGTAAAAGAAGAGTTGGTAGCTGTTCGGTGTTTTTTTTAGGTGAAAAATTAGGATAAAGATCCGCTAAACGTGTAGTTCGCGACATTGAATCAAGTACGATCCGAAAATTTCATACTCAATTAGTAAGTTAATTAAGTTACTGAGGTGCAGATGATATTCAATGGGATTGACACAAGTTTTCTTTATAAAATCAAGTACACCGTATACTAAACCTTGAAATTTATCCTAGTTTAAACTTGATGAAACCAATTTTATCCTTGTATAAACATGGATGGAACCATGCACATCACAAATTAAACCCGGATGAAACCAGCTTCATTTTAGCTTTAAAATAGATGAATACAAATTTCAACCGAATATAAAACAGGATGAAATTAGTTTCATGCCAGTTAAATATGAATAAAAACAAATTTATGGAAATATAAAACAAGATGATACCGGTTTCACCCTAGCAATTTTTGAATAATTTATTTTTTCTCATTTTATTCAGGATGCATCCAGTTTCATCCTACCTATTTTTTGAATAATTTCTTATATCTTAGTTTAAGTTTGAATCCAACCAGTCTCATCACAGCAAAAAAAATTTTGATTTTTTTTCGAATTTAGTATCAACAATAGGTCTTGTTTAGTAGATATGCTCATACCATTTCCAAAATTATAAGTTTTATTAAAATATGACTTATATTTCATAAGTTGTGAATTTTTTCGTGATTAATTTTAAATTGAAAAGAAAAAAAAGTAACCTAGAGAGAGAAATGGTGGTTGGCCCGGAGGAGTGTATAAAAATGAAGCGAAGAAACGCGGGCCTACAGTAATACCGCAAGTGCACGGTCGTCGGTTGTAGCTCGTGCAAGTACGGGTCGATCCACAGAGATTGGGAGTGTTTTGTTGTGTTTAGCTATTTGGGTTTCTAAATTGCTAATGGGCTATGAAGCCTTTTGGGTAAATTGGGCCTAATGGGTTTGTTTTTAACAATGAAATGAACTGAGCTTGGGCTCAGTTGGTCTTGAAGTGCACTAGGCTTTGGGCCTTTGATTGAGTTCAGGCTTTTGATTAAGCCCACAGTTGACTGAATTGGGCTTTTAGCCTTAACCTAAACTGTGGGTGGGCCTTAATGAACTGGGCTTTGAGCCTTAATGAAATGGGCTTCAGTTTATACAAACAATGGACAGTGGGCTTAGAACTGAGCTTGGGCTTTTGGGATTGCTGTGAGCCAAGCTCAGTTGCAGCAGCAGCAGCAGTGGAAGGGAGGCAATGCAGCAATGCAAAGGAAAGCAGCAGCAGCAGGGGGAAGCAACAGCAGCTGCAGCAACAGCAGCAACAGGGAAAAGGAAGAGGCAGCTGCAGCAACAGCAAGGGAAGCAACATCTGCAGTAGGGGAAGGAAAGCAATGCAGCAGCAGTGGAGCAGCAGCAGGGCAAGCAACAGCAGCAGCAATACTGCACAGTAGCTGCACAAGCAGTGCAAGTAGTAGCAGCACAACAAGGAGAAGAGATGGCAGTGCAAGTAGTGGTGGCACTAAGCCAAGGTAACAGTGGCAAAACAAGGCAATGAAGAACAAAGGCAGTTAACAGGAAAGACAATGGAGAAAATTTACAAGACAATGACTAAACAAGCAGAGAACAATGCAAAATGAACCAAGGCCTAAGGCCAAGGGCAGGGATGTGGAGAAGAAGTAACAAAGCAAAGCTAAGGCATTCATCTAGAGTGGGAAGAGAACTAGCTTGCTCATTGTCACTAGTGAGCACTAGTTTCTCCCCACTACTCAATCAACACAATGCACCCAGGTTTTAACTTATCATTCCATTAAACTAACATTACATGGACACAATCATCAACAGGAACATGCACATTTAACAGGAACATCAACAAAATTATCATTAACAGGGGACAAACATTAACAATGAACAAATTTAACCTAAACAGGATACTAACATAACATTTGCAAAAAAAAATCAAAACAATTAAAATTAAACTGACATAGGACAGTGAAATTGATAAAGACAGTGAAATTGAAAATCAAAAGAAATTAAGAGTAGACATTAACATGGAATTAACATTTAACACTAACAGGAAATTAAAATTGAAACCCTAAATTGAAATTTAATTGAAATTTAAGAACTGAAATTAAACCTAAACTAACCCAATTTTGGGGGAATCTTGGCTAGCCCAAGAACACCCTGAAATTGCTCTACACACTCTCTATTTATAGCATACAAATACCCAATTTTTTCAAACCCTAAAATTAGAAATTAGGGTTTTTCAATTCCTAAAATTTTTCACCTAAACTTTGAATTGACGTCGACCCATGTCTCTTTTCTTCTCTCTCGGTCCTTCTATGCCTCCAATTGCGTCAATTGCTCCCTAATTCGAGGTGTTTTATCAACCCTCACCTAGGTCAGTTGGTGAGAGGAGTTAAAGCAACTCGGCTAGGGGGATGGTGTGGTGTCGGGTGATGATGGTGAAGAAGTGATGGCGCTGCAGAGGTGAGGTGGTAGAGATGGTGGAGCAGGTGAGGGTCGGGAGAAAGAAGAAGAAAGAAGGAGGAGAAAACGATTTGGGTTAGGGTTCTCTCTTTTGGGGTATAGGGTAATTAATGTTTGAGTGTGAGTCAGTTTCATCAAACTTCTATGTATTGCGATGTTTAGCCGTGGGATGTGTAGATGAAGAATGATCTAACAGCCAAAAGTGAAGATGCTGGCAGCGACCGTTGGATGCAGATATACAACGAAATTAACGGCGCCAGATGGAGTTAGGTGTTGTAGTGTTAAGCGGAAGTATCTGGGTTTGATGCGCAGGCAAAGAAGCGACCGTTGGATTCAACTACAATCTAATCTGAAGGCTTGGAATTTAGGCACTATGGTGTTTTGCAGGAGCTTCAGATTTTGATGCGCGATGAAGGAGCGACCATCGGATGATGAGATGGATCCAATCCGACGGCTGAAGATGGA
>NW_020651082.1:7813375-7820260 GCF_003573695.1 Papaver somniferum | reverse complement strand
TTTTTTTTTTTTTTTTTTTTTTTTTTAAAAAAGAAAATAAAATTTGGTTTTTGAATGGGAGCCAGCCCACTGTTTGTCCTCTAATGGAATGGAAGGAAGGCTGCGGCCCACGAAACACTAAGTTTTAATTTTGAAAGTTTAATTTGGCCCAGTTGGTTAAGGCCCGACGTTTGTTTTAAAACTTTGGTTTCGAGGTCCACTCTTGAGTGGAAACAAGCCCACAATCGGTTACAAGCTCAGCTGGGTTTAAACCCAGAGTCCAAAATACAAGTCCAATGAAAGAATTTAAACAAGCCCACAAATTAAACAAACAAGCCCACAAATAAATTATTACAAACCCAACAGAAAATAAGAGAAGCCCAAAAATTGGCTTTAATATTACATGCCCACAATTAAAAAAAATTGGAAGCTCACAATTCGGGTTCTCTTAAATGGGTTACCTTTTAAGCACAGCCCAGCTGCTCTGATATTGTTGCAAAAACCCAGTTGGGCTTTGGTTCTTTTCCTTGGTGGCGTCCCAGCAAAGGAAAAACAGGTTGAGAACAGCAGGTCCAACAGCAAATGAAGTGGAGCAGATGCAGATGCAAATGCTATGCAGTGAAATGCAAAATAGCTAAGAAAAACACAACACCAATCCCCGGCAGCGGCGCCAAAAACTTGGTTGGCCCGGAGGAGTGTATAAAAATGAAGCGAAGAAACGCGGGCCTACAGTAATACCGCAAGTGCACGGTCGTCGGTTGTAGCTCGTGCAAGTACGGGTCGATCCACAGAGATTGGGAGTGTTTTGTTGTGTTTAGCTATTTGGGTTTCTAAATTGCTAATGGGCTATGAAGCCTTTTGGGTAAATTGGGCCTAATGGGTTTGTTTTTAACAATGAAATGAACTGAGCTTGGGCTCAGTTGGTCTTGAAGTGCACTAGGCTTTGGGCCTTTGATTGAGTTCAGGCTTTTGATTAAGCCCATAGTTGACTGAATTGGGCTTTTAGCCTTAACCTAAACTGTGGGTGGGCCTTAATGAACTGGGCTTTGAGCCTTAATGAAATGGGCTTCAGTTTATACAAACAATGGACAGTGGGCTTAGAACTGAGCTTGGGCTTTTGGGATTTCTGTGAGCCAAGCTCAGTTGCAGCAGCAGCAGCAGTGGAAGGGAGGCAATGCAGCAATGCAAAGGAAAGCAGCAGCAGCAGGGGGAAGCAACAGCAGCTGCAGCAACAGCAGCAACAGGGAAAAGGAAGAGGCAGCTGCAGCAACAGCAAGGGAAGCAACAGCTGCAGTAGGGGAAGGAAAGCAATGCAGCAGCAGTGGAGCAGCAGCAGGGCAAGCAACAGCAGCAGCAATACTGCACAGTAGCTGCACAAGCAGTGCAAGTAGTAGCAGCACAACAAGGAGAAGAGATGGCAGTGCAAGTAGTGGTGGCACTAAGCCAAGGTAACAGTGGCAAAACAAGGCAATGAAGAACAAAGGCAGTTAACAGGAAAGACAATGGAGAAAATTTACAAGACAATGACTAAACAAGCAGAGAACAATGCAAAATGAACCAAGGCCTAAGGCCAAGGGCAGGGATGTGGAGAAGAAGTAACAAAGCAAAGCTAAGGCATTCATCTAGAGTGGGAAGAGAACTAGCTTGCTCATTGTCACTAGTGAGCACTAGTTTCTCCCCACTACTCAATCAACACAATGCACCCAGGTTTTAACTTATCATTCCATTAAACTAACATTACATGGACACAATCATCAACAGGAACATGCACATTTAACAGGAACATCAACAGAATTATCATTAACAGGGGACAAACATTAACAATGAACAAATTTAACCTAAACAGGATACTAACATAACATTTGCAAAAAAAAATCAAAAAAATTAAAATTAAACTGACATAGGACAGTGAAATTGATAAAGACAGTGAAATTGAAAATCAAAAGAAATTAAGAGTAGATATTAACATGGAATTAACATTTAACACTAACAGGAAATTAAAATTGAAACCCTAAATTGAAATTTAAGAACTGAAATTAAACCTAAACTAACCCAATTTTGGGGGAATCTTGGCTAGCCCAAGAACACCCTGAAATTGCTCTACACACTCTCTATTTATAGCATACAAATACCCAATTTTTTCAAACCCTAAAATTAGAAATTAGGGTTTTTCAATTCCTAAAATTTTTCACCTAAACTTTGAATTGACGTCGACCCATGTCTCTTTTCTTCTCTCTCGGTCCTTCTCTGCCTCCAATTGCGTCAATTGCTCCCTAATTCGAGGTGTTTTATCAACCCTCACCTAGGTCAGTTGGTGAGAGGAGTTAAAGCAACTCGGCTAGGGGGATGGTGTGGTGTCGGGTGATGATGGTGAAGAAGTGATGGCGCTGCAGAGGTGAGGTGGTAGAGATGGTGGAGCAGGTGAGGGTCGGGAGAAAGAAGAAGAAAGAAGGAGGAGAAAACGATTTGGGTTAGGGTTCTCTCTTTTGGGGTATAGGGTAATTAATGTTTGAGTGTGAGTCAGTTTCATCAAACTTCTATGTATTGCGATGTTTAGCCGTGGGATGTGTAGATGAAGAATGATCTAACAGCCAAAAGTGAAGATGCTGGCAGCGACCGTTGGATGCAGATATACAACGAAATTAACGGCGCCAGATGGAGTTAGGTGTTGTAGTGTTAAGCGGAAGTATCTGGGTTTGATGCGCAGGCAAAGAAGCGACCGTTGGATTCAACTACAATCTAATCTGAAGGCTTGGAATTTAGGCACTATGGTGTTTTGCAGGAGCTTCAGATTTTGATGCGCGATGAAGGAGCGACCATCGGATGATGAGATGGATCCAATCCGACGGCTGAAGATGGAGGCGGTTTTGGTTATAGAAAATGGGTTTGGGTAAGGGTTTTGGGCCTTGGGTATGCCAAGCCCATATCTTCTTTGAGAACAATTCTTCCTTCTTGAGCCCATTCCTAGCTTTTTCGACGTGCGCTCCATTCTTTGCGGCTTCCTTGCGTAATTCCTCCCGGCTTTTCACCACTCTTCAACTCTTCTCCGCTCCGCAAGTTATCCAGACTTTATTTATTACCTAAAAATGCAAAATTAAGTAAGAAAAATATTTATTCTTGAAAACAATGAAAATACAGAATATGGGATAAAATGTAGAATTAATGCACAAAAGATGAGTTAAATGCCAACAAAAAGGGATAAATACATACAATATTAGGCACTCATCAAATACCCCCAAACCTGAATTTTACTTGTCCTCAAGTAAAACAAAACTAAGGAAATCCTAATTATACCACTGTCGCTGGTCTCTCGAATGCATTTAGCGTATGCACTAAGCCTTTTAAACCACTAAGTGTCCCTAGTGGACGAGTTGAAGTCTCGTGAAGGTTTACCAGAGGTGTGCCTACAAAACCTAAGGAAAAAATATAAGCTCATATTCCATCAAATGTGACATGTGCAAAACAGTTTAAGCTCACAACAAAATGGAGATGTCAATCTAGCTATCGAAGGCACAATCCTAGCACTGATAACAAAAAAAAGACATGTGATAAGAGTGTAAAGTGTATCTACACATGTGTAAAGAAAGATCTGAAGTTATGACTACTAATCACCAAGAGATAGTTTCTCAGGCTAAGAACCAAGGTCGAAATCTAGCTAGCTGTCCGGACTTTACGAGAATTGTGAATGAGTTGGAGGTATTTCACAATTACTCGCGTTGTACATCAATGGCATACACCCTCCTTGCTTATTACAATGAAACAACAAAATGACTCTTTACATGACTCTTATTTACATTGACTACTCTCTTTTATTTTTTGGAACAAGAGAGGATGGAATTGATAAATACTTGATATATTTTATTTTTTATTTTTTTTTTTGAATAAGGAAACACTTTTGATACATATACAAAAGGAAACAAAAGATTACATGACACTTTGCAAGAGGTAGCCCTTTTTGATGCACCCAGTTAAATTCGATGGTTGTCTTTCTTAATGTAACCTCCACCTTCTATCCCAACCAACCAAAGAACAAGCTAGTCAAGTTTCGTTCAGTATTCTAAAGTGATTGGCAATCGTAACTTCCTATCAAACACCTTGAAGATCGAGGCCATACATGTATTGGTAGATCGTGCGCGTGCAAATTTCTTATCACTATGTGAATTGTGCTAGAATCAGGGTGCCTAAATATCTAGACTAAGACTCCTAATAAAAATACATATTTGCACAAGAGTCAACATTTCAAGGTAAATGAGCTCCATTTTTATGATTTTTCATTTTTTAATTTTTTTTGGAATTTTTCAATTTTTTCAAAAAGATGGAGTTTTGTTTTCAATTATGGCATATTATCATGGTATCTACTCTATACCCCCAAACCTAAACTAAACATTGTCCTCAATGTTTCAAAATATGGAAAGAATTAAAATGCAACATATGGAAAGGGACATGCTGAGTAGAGTAAAAGGAGAGAGAATACCCGATTTCGGCGAAAGCAGAATTAAAACTCCGTTATCCAAGGCAAAACTCCAACATATTCGGAGTCACAATGGATGAGCACAAAATATATACAAAAGGAAATTTAACTAACACATTATCTACAAGAAAATTTGGTTTTTAATGGGATTGGACTTTTTGGGAAAAATTTGGTTTTGTCGGGAGACATTTGGCTTTGATGGGAAAAAGAAAAATTTTGGTTTTTTAGGGAAACATTTGGAAAACTTTGGTTTTTATGGGAGAAATTTTTGGTTTTTGAAATTGGGAGCAAGCCCACTGATGGTTTTGTGTTTGCTTTGGCTCAGCTGGTTTGAAAACGTTTGGTGAAACTGAGTCCAAAATCTCGGCCTAGAATTTGGGTACTCGGCCCACTAACGAGTTAACCTAGCGTGATCGGTTACAAGCTCAGCTGGGTTTAAAAACCCAGAATACAAAATACCAGTCCAAATTAAACAAGCTCACAAAAATTAAATACAAGCCCACAAATTAAACAAACAAGCCCATAAAAATTAATTACAAACCCAACAGAAAATAAAAAGCCCAAAAATTGGCTTTAATATTACAAGCCCACAATTAAAAATTGGAAGCCCACAATTCGGGTTCTCTTAAATGGGTTACCTTTTAAGCACAGCCCAGCTGCTCTGATATTGTTGCAAAAACCCAGTTGGGCTTTGGTTCTTTTCCTTGGTGGCGTCCCAGCAAAGGAAAAACAGGTTGAGAACAGCAGGTCCAACAGCAAATGAAGTGGAGCAGATGCAGATGCAAATGCTATGCAGTGAAATGCAAAATAGCTAAGAAAAACACAACACCAATCCCCGGCAGCGGCGCCAAAAACTTGGTTGGCCCGGAGGAGTGTATAAAAATGAAGCGAAGAAACGCGGGCCTACAGTAATACCGCAAGTGCACGGTCGTCGGTTGTAGCTCGTGCAAGTACGGGTCGATCCACAGAGATTGGGAGTGTTTTGTTGTGTTTAGCTATTTGGGTTTCTAAATTGCTAATGGGCTATGAAGCCTTTTGGGTAAATTGGGCCTAATGGGTTTGTTTTTAACAATGAAATGAACTGAGCTTGGGCTCAGTTGGTCTTGAAGTGCACTAGGCTTTGGGCCTTTGATTGAGTTCAGGCTTTTGATTAAGCCCATAGTTGACTGAATTGGGCTTTTAGCCTTAACCTAAACTGTGGGTGGGCCTTAATGAACTGGGCTTTGAGCCTTAATGAAATGGGCTTCAGTTTATACAAACAATGGACAGTGGGCTTAGAACTGAGCTTGGGCTTTTGGGATTTCTGTGAGCCAAGCTCAGTTGCAGCAGCAGCAGCAGTGGAAGGGAGGCAATGCAGCAATGCAAAGGAAAGCAGCAGCAGCAGGGGGAAGCAACAGCAGCTGCAGCAACAGCAGCAACAGGGAAAAGGAAGAGGCAGCTGCAGCAACAGCAAGGGAAGCAACAGCTGCAGTAGGGGAAGGAAAGCAATGCAGCAGCAGTGGAGCAGCAGCAGGGCAAGCAACAGCAGCAGCAATACTGCACAGTAGCTGCACAAGCAGTGCAAGTAGTAGCAGCACAACAAGGAGAAGAGATGGCAGTGCAAGTAGTGGTGGCACTAAGCCAAGGTAACAGTGGCAAAACAAGGCAATGAAGAACAAAGGCAGTTAACAGGAAAGACAATGGAGAAAATTTACAAGACAATGACTAAACAAGCAGAGAACAATGCAAAATGAACCAAGGCCCAAGGCCAAGGGCAGGGATGTGGAGAAGAAGTAACAAAGAAAAGCTAAGGCATTCATCTAGAGTGGGAAGAGAACTAGCTTGCTCATTGTCACTAGTGAGCACTAGTTTCTCCCCACTACTCAATCAACACAATGCACCCAGGTTTTAACTTATCATTCCATTAAACTAACATTACATGGACACAATCATCAACAGGAACATGCACATTTAACAGGAACATCAACAGAATTATCATTAACAGGGGACAAACGTTAACAATGAACAAATTTAACCTAAACAGGATACTAACATAACATTTGCAAAAAAAAATCAAAACAATTAAAATTAAACTGACATAGGACAGTGAAATTGATAAAGACAGTGAAATTGAAAATCAAAAGAAATTAAGAGTAGACATTAACATGGAATTAACATTTAACACTAACAGGAAATTAAAATTGAAACCCTAAATTGAAATTTAATTGAAATTTAAGAACTGAAATTAAACCTAAACTAACCCAATTTTGGGGGAATCTTGGCTAGCCCAAGAACACCCTGAAATTGCTCTACACACTCTCTATTTATAGCATACAAATACCCAATTTTTTCAAACCCTAAAATTAGAAATTAGGGTTTTTCAATTCCTAAAATTTTTCACCTAAACTTTGAATTGACGTCGACCCATGTCTCTTTTCTTCTCTCTCGGTCCTTCT
>NW_020651082.1:7779429-7811869 GCF_003573695.1 Papaver somniferum | reverse complement strand
TTTTTTTTTTTTTTTTTTTTTTTTTTGAAGAAGGAAACACTTTTGATACATATACAAAAGGAAACAAAATATTACATGACACTTTGCAAGAGGTAGCCCTTTTTGATGCACCCAGTTAAATTCGATGGTTGTCTTTCTTAATGTAACCTCCACCTTCTATCCCAACCAACCAAAGAACAAGCTAGTCCAGTTTCGTTCAGTATTCTAAAGTGATTGGCAATCGTAACTTCCTATCCAACACCTTGAAGATCGAGGCCATACATGTATTGGTAGATCGTGCGCGTGCAAATTTCTTATCACTATGTGAATTGTGCTAGAATCAGGGTGCCTAAATATCTAGACTAAGACTCCTAATAAAAATACATATTTGCACAAGAGTCAACATTTCAAGGTAAATGAGCTCCATTTTTATGATTTTTTTTAATTTTTTAATTTTTTATTTTGATTTTTCAATTTTTTTAGAATTTTTCAATTTTTTCAAAAAGATGGAGTTTTGTTTTCAATTATAGCATATTATCATGGTATCCATTCCATACCCCCAAACCTAAACTAAACATTGTCCTCAATGTTTCAAAATATGGAAAGAATTATAAAACAATATATGAAGAGGAACATGCTGAGTAGAGTAAAAGGAGAGAGAATACACGATTTCGGCGAAAGCAGAATTAAAACTCCGTTATCCAAGGCAAAACTCCAACATATTCGGAGTCACAATGGATGAGCACAAAATATATACAAAAGGAAATAAAATATTCGACTAACATATTATCTACAAGAAAATTTGGTGTTTAATGGGATTGGACTTTTTGGGAAAAATTTGGTTTTGTCGGGAGACATTTGGTTTTGATGGGAAAAAGAAAAAGAAAAATTTTGGTTTTTAGGGAAACATTTGGAAAACTTTGGTTTTTATGGGAGAATTTTTTTTTTTTTTTTTTTTTTTTTTTTTTTTTTTTTTTTTAAAAAAAAAAAGAAAATAAAATTTGGTTTTTGAATGGGAGCCAGCCCACTGTTTGTCCTCTAATGGAATGGAAGGAAGGCTGCGGACCACGAAACACTAAGTTTTAATTTTGAAAGTTTAATTTGGCCCAGTTGGTTAAGGCCCGACGTTTGTTTTAAAACTTTGGTTTCGAGGTCCACTCTTGAGTGGAAACAAGCCCACAATCGGTTACAAGCTCAGCTGGGTTTAAACCCAGAGTCCAAAATACAAGTCCAATGAAAGAATTTAAACAAGCCCACAAATTAAACAAACAAGCCCACAAATAAATTATTACAAACCCAACAGAAAATAAGAGAAGCCCAAAAATTGGCTTTAATATTACATGCCCACAATTAAAAAAAATTGGAAGCCCACAATTCGGGTTCTCTTAAATGGGTTACCTTTTAAGCACAGCCCAGCTGCTCTGATATTGTTGCAAAAACCCAGTTGGGCTTTGGTTCTTTTCCTTGGTGGCGTCCCAGCAAAGGAAAAACAGGTTGAGAACAGCAGGTCCAACAGCAAATGAAGTGAAGCAGATGCAGATGCAAATGCTATGCAGTGAAATGCAAAATAGCTAAGAAAAACACAAGAAAAACACAACACCAATCCCCGGCAGCGGCGCCAAAAACTTGGTTGGCCCGGAGGAGTGTATAAAAATGAAGCGAAGAAACGCGGGCCTACAGTAATACCGCAAGTGCACGGTCGTCGGTTGTAGCTCGTGCAAGTACGGGTCGATCCACAGAGATTGGGAGTGTTTTGTTGTGTTTAGCTATTTGGGTTTCTAAATTGCTAATGGGCTATGAAGCCTTTTGGGTAAATTGGGCCTAATGGATTTGTTTTTAACAATGAAATGAACTGAGCTTGGGCTCAGTTGGTCTTGAAGTGCACTAGGCTTTGGGCCTTTGATTGAGTTCAGGCTTTTGATTAAGCCCACAGTTGACTGAATTGGGCTTTTAGCCTTAACCTAAACTGTGGGTGGGCCTTAATGAACTGGGCTTTGAGCCTTAATGAAATGGGCTTCAGTTTATACAAACAATGGACAGTGGGCTTAGAACTGAGCTTGGGCTTTTGGGATTTCTGTGAGCCAAGCTCAGTTGCAGCAGCAGCAGCAGCAGTGGAAGGGAGGCAATGCAGCAATGCAAAGGAAAGCAGCAGCAGCAGGGGGAAGCAACAGCAGCTGCAGCAACAGCAGCAACAGGGAAAAGGAAGAGGCAGCTGCAGCAACAGCAAGGGAAGCAACAGCTGCAGTAGGGGAAGGAAAGCAATGCAGCAGCAGTGGAGCAGCAGCAGGGCAAGCAACAGCAGCAGCAATACTGCACAGTAGCTGCACAAGCAGTGCAAGTAGTAGCAGCACAACAAGGAGAAGAGATGGCAGTGCAAGTAGTGGTGGCACTAAGCCAAGGTAACAGTGGCAAAACAAGGCAATGAAGAACAAAGGCAGTTAACAGGAAAGACAATGGAGAAAATTTACAAGACAATGACTAAACAAGCAGAGAACAATGCAAAATGAACCAAGGCCTAAGGCCAAGGGCAGGGATGTGGAGAAGAAGTAACAAAGCAAAGCTAAGGCATTCATCTAGAGTGGGAAGAGAACTAGCTTGCTCATTGTCACTAGTGAGCACTAGTTTCTCCCCACTACTCAATCAACACAATGCACCCAGGTTTTAACTTATCATTCCATTAAACTAACATTACATGGACACAATCATCAACAGGAACATGCACATTTAACAGGAACATCAACAGAATTATCATTAACAGGGGACAAACATTAACAATGAACAAATTTAACCTAAACAGGATACTAACATAACATTTGCAAAAAAAAATCAAAAAAATTAAAATTAAACTGACATAGGACAGTGAAATTGATAAAGACAGTGAAATTGAAAATCAAAAGAAATTAAGAGTAGATATTAACATGGAATTAACATTTAACACTAACAGGAAATTAAAATTGAAACCCTAAATTGAAATTTAAGAACTGAAATTAAACCTAAACTAACCCAATTTTGGGGGAATCTTGGCTAGCCCAAGAACACCCTGAAATTGCTCTACACACTCTCTATTTATAGCATACAAATACCCAATTTTTTCAAACCCTAAAATTAGAAATTAGGGTTTTTCAATTCCTAAAATTTTTCACCTAAACTTTGAATTGACGTCGACCCATGTCTCTTTTCTTCTCTCTCGGTCCTTCTCTGCCTCCAATTGCGTCAATTGCTCCCTAATTCGAGGTGTTTTATCAACCCTCACCTAGGTCAGTTGGTGAGAGGAGTTAAAGCAACTCGGCTAGGGGGATGGTGTGGTGTCGGGTGATGATGGTGAAGAAGTGATGGCGCTGCAGAGGTGAGGTGGTAGAGATGGTGGCAGGGAGAGGTGGTGGCGGACATGGAGAAGGTATGGGGGTGGAGCAGTTGCAGAGAAATGAGGAGATGGAAATTAGATTTAGGTTCTCTTTTGGTCGATTTAGGGTAGTGTAGGGTTTGGTGCTCCAGTGTGTGGCCGGGTCATCGGGTGTTGATGAACAGCGAGGAGATCTGTTGGATTGTGGAGTTTGGAAAGAATCGAGCGGCTAAATGGACGGATGCGAGGAGCGACCGTCGGATGCTTAAGTACAACGAAATTCACGGCATCAGATGGAGTTATGTGTTGTAGTGTTAAGCGGAAGTATCGAGATTTGATGCGCAGGCAAAGAAGCGATCGTTGGATTCAACTACAATCTAATCTGAAGGCTTGGAATTTAGGCACTATGGTGTTTTGCAAAAGCTTCAGATTTTGATGCGCGATGAAGGAGCGACCATCGGATGATGAGATGGATCCAATCCGACGGCTGAAGATGGAGGCGGTTTTGGTTATAGAAAATGGGTTTGGGTAAGGGTTTTGGGCCTTGGGTATGCCAAGCCCATATCTTCTTTAAGAACAATTCTTCCTTCTTGAGCCCATTCCTAGCTTTTTGGACGTGCGCTCCATTCTTTGCGGCTTCCTTGCGTAATTCCTCCCGGCTTTTCACTACTCTTCAACTCTTTTCCGCTCCGCAAGTTATCCAGACTTTATTTATTACCTAAAAATGCAAAATTAAGTAAGAAAAATATTTATTCTTGAAAACAATGAAAATACAGAATATGGGATAAAATGTAGAATTAATGCACAAAAGATGAGTTAAATGACAACAAAAAGGGATAAATATATACAATATTAGGCACTCATCAAATGGATAAAAAGAAGAAAAAAAAGGTGAAGGGTGTACGTGTCTGTGAGATATAGTTTTCATTTTACCCAACCATAATTTTACTTGTCTTTTACAACCGCACCTTATGTTTTTTTTGGGCATTTGACCCATTTTATCTTCCGGAATACCTCTCTCCCCCTCATTCTAATCACTGCATTTGTACCAATGGACACATTTTTGTGTCCGATTTGTCTCGATTCTATATATTGTTAGGGTTCATTTTTGTACTTATTATGGTGTTTTTGTGTGTTTTATTTTTGGCCAATAAGCATTTTGGAAAAAATCGGTTCGAAAAGTTGTTAAAGGCATCCTGGGAAATTACTAAAGGCACCCATAATTTGGATAAGGGGCACCTCAATCAATAAGGGGCACCCAAGCTGTTAAAGGCACCCGAGGTTTGGTTCAGGAAACTTCATCTTCAACATTTGAATTCTGGGTTTTGGCGAGAAATAAAGAACAAAATTAGGTTTCGATTTTTGGACAGCTTTTGGACTGATTCAATCCCTGGGTTTGGTACAGGTGAACTCTAGTTGACTAAACAGGCCTGGTATATGAGTTTGATTCAACTAAATTTGAGCAGATAGTTGGGTATTTGAAGAAACAGAGTCTCGGTTTTGCTTCTCTCCTTCCCGTGTTTCTATACGCTTGGCATGTATTCATAGAAGTCCTTACACACAATCTTTAATGAGTTTGCAACGAATTTAAGTGTGTAAGCATTAGGTGGCAAAGTGAAGGATGAAAGAAAAGGAAGATTTCACGTAAAACAAGGAAGAAATTCCTGTATCCTGCATTGAGAGTAAAAGAAAATATTTGCATTGATTGTTGCGATATTTTGAAATACCTCGTGGTGTGGTAGAGGATGTTTTGATTGAGATTGATTAGTTTATTTATCCAGTGGATTTCGTTGTTATAGATACTCAGCCTGTTCAGGACTCTAGTGCACAAATACTAGTGATTTTAGGTCGCTCATTCTTAGTGACAGCTAACACTATCATCAACTGTAGGACCGGACTTATGAACATATCCTTTGGTAACATTACCACTGAACTAAATGTATTTAATGTTACCAGACAACAATATGATGATTTAGAGGAATTGAATATGACTAACCCTTTAGTTCAGGATCTAGTTCATGATAATTGGGATGAAACTGTATTTGGCGATTCTCGAGATGAATTTGATGAGACAATTATCTTAGGTCAGATAGATGACCAGACTTAAGAACTAGAAGAAGCTTTCGGATATTTTAAAGACTCTATAGACCCGTAAATTCAAGCCATAGTTAAAGGTCTTACAGAGAGTAATGATTACCCTAAGTTTGGGGGTTGTGATGGTTCAAATGATCGTCAATATCCCCATTAGAAGTCCCTAAGTTGGGACTTTTGTTGGATTCTGAATATGAAGCTCGAGTTTCTGATTTTGGTACGGCGAGGATTTTGAAACCAGATTCATTAAATTGGACTTCACTTGCAGGGCATCCAACTCAAAACCAATTGGCCAATTGGAAATGAGTGGAGTGGCCTTTCTAGATTATATTCAATGTTTATTAATGGGATATTAGCAATGTGGGACTATTATCCTTCACACGCCCCCTCACGTGTAGGGTACTCTTTGTGGGCCTCTAACACGTGGACCAGTGTTGTAATAGGTGGCCGTTGGGCCTACTTACATAGGGGCCTGACTCTGATACCATGTTAGAATAAGGGCATCCAATTCAAAACTAATTGACAATGGGTGGAGTGACCCTCCTAGATTATATTCAATGTTTATTAATGGGATATTAGCAAAGTGGGACTATTATCCTTCACACCTTAAAACTTTTGTGATTTACTGTTATCAAGGTATCATATATCTGAAATCAGTAAGTAATTCACGTCAATTTATTTGTTAATAATGATGTTTGCAGAGCCTGCCTATACAATGAAAGTGACCGAGATATGTGATATTTATAGCTTTGGGGTGATCATATCAGAAGTACTTATGGGGAGACATCCATCTGAAATCATCACATTGCTCTCAGAAATTCTTCTTTCATCCCCATCATCGAGTAAGTTGGAGCCTGACATAAGGTTGACAGACATCTTGGACCCATGCATTGGAGAACCATCAGATATCATGAAGAAGGAAATAATGTACATCCTGAAGGTTTGATTTTCCTGTTTACGGGGTGATCCATGTAGTTGGCCAACTATTAAAGAAGTATCCGTGGAGCTATCATTGGAAGCTCAGAGCAGGGCTGATTTAGCAAAGCCTTTGGAAATAATTACACTGGGAGACACTCTGCAGTCATAATAATTTGTGTAACCAAGTCATCTTCTTTTTTTCTTTTCATTTTTTTTCCTCTTTTTAAGTTAATCAGTTATGATTTTATCTTTTTCAATTGTAATATTTTCTCTCTGTGGGTCCTATGAATATTTTGTAATATAAGATGTAATACTCCATTGCAAAAAAATATGCAACAACATCAGGGAAAGCTTACATCCGCGAGGGGAACTCTTCTTAAAATAACCCTCAACTGTAGAGTTACACACACAAGCCGCACAACTAATCCAGGTTGTAATTAATTAACCACCTCGTGTTTGTCAAATCAAATAATCAAACACATTTGGAGAAGTTCAAGATTCTCGGTACAAGAATATATCATGAAATCTCTCAACACTTAACTTGGCCCAACATACATGTGCTCCGGTATCAATCTCGTCTACTCAGTCCCCTGGCATGTCCTACCCATCCTGTCTTTATGTTGCATCCTTGTTTGTTAGGTTAAGACTTTAGAGTTACAGCAATAGAAAGCTGGATGTTGTGGCTACAGAAAGATTGGGTCCATTAAGTAAAGGAGATATAGAAAGCTAAAATAACTCATATAAGTTTGTTTACAGACTTTTCAATTAATCTAGTTGTAGGAATTCCCACAACAAACACCCAATTTAGAATAGAAGATCAATTTAAGACATCATGGAGAACATACAGTTTCATTTCATTAAAAGTTAGAACAAACATGAGCAACAATGTTGAAACCCTAACTTGGAGAACTAGAATTACTTTCTCTCTCCTAAATTCTTTACTTAACTCTCCAAGATATCTCCCTTGATACAATGGCCTCTCATCATTTTATAGTGTGGTTACATAGGGAAAGACAGCTAATAAACCTCTTAATTTCGGATCTGGGAGGGCGTCAATCTTCTCCCTGCTTAATAACTTCCGCCTTGACATTTGAACTACCGCATTGATCTTCGCACTTTTGGTGTGACTTGGTGACGTCATCTCTTCCGTCATCAGGGATTTGTTGGATACATATTCGTCTGCTAGCAAATGTATTCCTTCGCGCTAATAACACTTGTGCGGTATTTTGTACCCACAATAAATATAAGTTTGTTTATAAACAATGACCAAATTGCGAATCGGTGATGCAAGGTAGAGTCATGACACTGTGTATCACCTAAAGTTGGGAGTCTTGGGACCTCTGTCTATATATATATATATATATATGAAATGAAATGTAACATTACTAGTTAAATCTATAAAGATGATGAAATCTACATTAAGGTTTTTGGTTTACATATGGAGCAATTTGTCTTTGTTCACTTCAATAGTCAATAAACATTGGCGTTCCTCTTGCAGTCTCTTTTTCATTTCTTTTCAAGTTATCTATTAACACGGAAGGGTCCATCCAAGATCTCACAATTAATGAAAATAACCCAAGATGGAACCTAACTTTAAAGAGAACACTGCATAATGAATAGGTAAATAAATTGTGCACCCTACTACAATATATTGGTCATTCTCCTCCTATATCGGTTGGACCTTCAACTGTTAGGTGGAAAGCATCTATCACCCCTGTTTTCACTGTCAAAGATTGTTATTTCTGGTTACTCAACGAGAAGTTTTTAATTGAAAGCATCCTATCATGCCCTTCAAAGTTATCTGGCTTCACCAATTGCCTACAAAGATTCCTTTCTTTCTATGGCAAGCTATGTTAAACAGGGGTACCAAGGATAACTTGCTTATTAGAGGCATAGACTCTGATGGTATCCGTGTCCTCTGTCAAGTCTCATTGGAATCAGTCGATCACATTTTCAATACATGCACCTTCGTTTGAGATCTATGGGCTTCGGAAACCATATGAGTTGACAGTTATCTTGAGTTTCCAACATGTACGACTCGGAAGAATAAAAATATTTTGGATTGAAAGATATATATTCATAACAGAATGATTTAAAGGAAACAACTGAAATGGAAAAATATAAAATAAAACTTGGTTGCACAAATTATTATAACAACATAATGTCGGCTAAAGTAATAATTTCTAAAGGCTTTGCTAAATCTGCCATGTTCTGAGCTAACAAAGATAGCTCTACTGCGACCTCTTGCATAGTTGGTCGAGTACACGGGTCACCCCGTAAGCATGAAAATGCAGCTTTCACCATATACATTATTTCTTTCTGCGCAATATCTGTTGGTGCTCCAATGGATTGGTCCAAGATGTCTTTCAACCTTATGTTTTGCCCCACAATACTCGATGCTGGAGGTGAAAGAAGAATTTGCGAGAGCAACGTGATGATTTCTGATGGATGTTTTTCCATAAAAACTTCTAATATAATCACCCCAAAGCTATAAACATCACATTTCTGTTGGAAATGATTTTGGAGTTAATGGGCTAAATGGGTATTGAAAATGATTTGAGAATGGGCTCACAGACACTCAACTGTGGTTTAAGAGAAATGTAATTTTATTGCTCTCAAAAACTTTGTTTGGTGGTACAAGACCTTACTTATTACACACACTCCATTTAATTCTCACCTTACCACTAACTTTGGTTTTCACTCAATTACATCATCCCCATGATGTCTATTGCCCTATTTATAGGAGCTCTTAACCAACTCTTCACTACTCTAGTTTGGTCTAGAATATTCATGACTCATTCACTTTACAACTAACTAGAATATTCTAGAGAACTTGGGCTCTAATAGCCATGAAGTCTCTAGATGGGCTAGAGTATTATGGACTAATCTATAATAGACTAGTTGGGCATAGATAATTCTAGACACTTCTAAACTAAAATCAAGTTTACAATTTTAACATCCGCCCTTAAACTTGATTCGAAGTAACTCCAAGAATTTCTCGTAATTTGACGAAGACCTCGTTCTTTAGAGGTTTTGTGAATATGCCCGCAACTTGGTCTTGAGACTTTGTATATTTCATTTGTACCTTATTCTCCGATATGCACTCTCGGATAAAATGGTACCGTGTGTCGATGTGCTTGTTGCGGTCGTGGAACACTGGATTCTTTGCTAAAGCTATTGCTGACTTGTTGTCCACAAATAATGTAGTCGGTTCTTCCTGCTCCATTTTAAGTTCCTTCATTAAACTCCTTAGCCATATCGCGTGACAAACACACGATGCTGCTGTGACGTACTCAGCTTCACAAGTGGAAAGTGTGACGATCGGTTGCTTCTTCGAACTCCAAGTGAAGACCGTATTTCCGAGGAAAAATACAAATCCAGTAGTACTTTTCCTTTCATCTAAATCTCCGGCCCAATCACTATCACTATATCCAACGAGTTTGTACTTGTATGATGATGAGTAAAATAAACCGAAATCAAGTGTACCTTTTAAGTAGCGCAGAATTCTCTTGGCAGACTTCATTTGGGTAACCGTAGGTGCTTCCGTGTAGCTACTGATTAGTTGTACTCCGTAGAGCATATCTGGTCTTGTACAAGTTAAGTATCTCAAACTTCCAACAAGGCTCTTGTAAAGAGTCGGATTGACCTTCTCGCCTCCATCGATCTTTGATAGCTTGATTCCGCATTCCACGGGAGTAATTGCCGGATTACACTCCTCCATTTTAAATCTCTTAAGGATTTCCTTCGCATATCCTTCTTGAGATATAAAAATTCCATTTTTCCGTTGTTTTACTTCGATCCCAAGATAGTATGACATAAGACCGACTTTCGTCATCTCAAATTCTCTCGTCATTGCTTTCTTGAATTCTTCGAACATTATTGGATTATTGCCGGTAAAAATCAAATCATCCACACATAGGCATACGAGCAACATATCTTCTTTTTCATTCACCTTCACATAGAGAGCATGTTCATGCGGGCATTTCCTAAAATTATTTTCTTGGAAGTACTTGTCGATTTTGATGTACCATGCTCCTGGTGCTTGTTTTAGGCCGTATAAAGCCTTTTTAAACTTCAGGACTTTATTTTCTTGTCCTTTTACTTCGTACCCTGGCGGCTGCTAGACATATACCGTCTCTTCAAGATGCCCATTTAGAAAGGCTGACTTGACGTCCATTTGATGGACTTTCCATCTATTTTGGGCAGCTAGAGAGATAATTAATCTTATAGTTTCAAGACGAGCGACAGGAGCAAACACCTCATCATAGTCGATGCCCTCTCTTTGGTTGTATCCTTTTACTACCAATCTTGCCTTGTGTCTTTCAACCTCCCCTTTAGCGTTTTTCTTGGCTTTGTACACCCACTTTACTCCAATTGCTCTTTGTCCTTTCGGAAGTGTTACAAGCTCCCAGGTGCTATTCTTCTCAATAGCCTTAATTTATTCATTCATCGCCTTTCTCCATTTTTCACTTTCCACGGCTTCGTCAAAAGTTATTGGTTCACTATCTGCAAAGAGACAAAAGAGAGATATATTGTCTCTGTAGATATCATTTAAACTCCTCGTCCGTATGGGCCTTTCGATTGAGCATTCATCTGCTGATGATGGATCATTCTGGTGCAACGCTGAAGGAGATGGAGGTGGTGTATTAGCTGGAGATTCTGGTACCGGTGGTTGTTGTTGTTCTTCTTCTACGATAGGGAAAAAATTGTAATCCTTTTCTTGAACACCGACATCCCAGATGCCTTCTTCATCGAACTCCATATCTCTGCTTGTGATGACATTTCTATTGATTGGATCGTACAACTTGTATCCCTTGGATCGAGAGTCATAACCGATAAATGTGTACTTGGCACTCCTGTCATCCAGCTTCGTTCTCAGCTGACTCGACACATGAGCATATGTGATACTTCCGGATACTCGTAAGTATTAGACGACGGGTTTCACTCTGCTCCATGCTTCTAAAGGAGTCATGTTCCACACGTTTTTTGTGGGACATCGGTTTATCAGGTAAACCGCACAGTCAACCGCTTCAGCCCAAAACTCCCTGGGCACTCTCTTCGTCTTCAACATACTCCGGGCCATATTGAGAATTGTCATGTTTCTCCTTTCAGAAACTCCATTTTGTTGAGGTGTATATGGAACCGTAAGAGGCCGACGGATTCCGTTGTCTTCACAGTAAGACTCGAACTCCTTCGAGGTAAATTCACCTCCTCTGTATGATCTCATAGCCACAATTTCGAAGCCGCTTTCTTTCTCCACAAGGGATTTAAATTTCTTGAAATTGGAGAAAACCTCTGATTTTTTTTTCAAGAAATAAACCCATGTTTTTCGACTAAAATCGTCGACGAATATGAGGAAATAGTTATTTCCACCATACGAGCTTGGCTTTATTGGTCCACAAACGTCTATGTGAACTAACTCCAGTGGCTTTGTGGCTCTCGTCAGTGTTTCCTTAGGAAAACTTTTTCTGAAATGTTTTCCAAGTAAACATCCTTCGCACAATTGATCCGGGTGGTCTATTCTTGGCAAACCTCAAACAATATTTTGTTTGGACAATAACTTTAATCCTCCAAAATTTAGATGTCCATATCTAAGATGCCAGAGCCATGACGAGAGTTTCACACAAGCAATCATACATCTCGTGACGTCATTTTGAATGTTCAGATAGAACATCCTATTTCCCGTCATTGGCACTTTGGCAATTAGTTTTCCTCTCCCATCTCTTATGAAAAGACTAAGGTTTTCCATGTTCATCCTATAGCCCTTTGCTATGCGTTTTCCCAAACTTAATATATTCATTTTTACGTTGGGGACATAATAAACATTAGAAATAAATTGATGGCTTCCATTTTTGAATCGAATCAAAAATTTTCCAAGACCACTCACCGGAGTTTTCGCTCCATTTTCGAACGTCACGTTGCCGGAAACTGATTCATCAAGCTCCACGAATTTCTCCTTTGTGCTGCACATATGGATGCTTGCTCCCGTATCAAGCACCCATGTACAGTTTTCATCATAGTCACCTCCTTTGCATGCCACCAACAAGGTCTGATCTTCTTGATTTACTTTACTAGCGTAGTTTGCTCCCTCCTCGACATTATTTGAAGAAGATTGACAGTCCGAAGCATAATGACCAAGCTTATGACAATTATAGCATTCGATTTGAGATTTGTCATACCTTGGCCTATTATTGTTGCGCCATGAATTGTTTCCTCTACCACGACCTATTGTGGATCTTGACCTCTGGCCTCTCTGATCATTGTTATTTTGTTTGCCTCTTCCTCTTCCGTCGTAGTAGCCGCGTCCTCTTCCTATAGCATTACTACTAGATCTCTCTCCTTTGTCTTTTAAAGTAAGCTTAGCTTGTAGAACTTGTTCTACCACGCTCTCTTTACTTCTCTTTCTCATTCTTTATTCATGGGCTTGAAGAGATCCCATGAGCTCATCCACGGTCATGGATTCAACGTCTTTGGACTCCTCGATTGCTACGACGATATAGTCGAATTCTGGAACAAGTGACCGTAGTATTTTTCGATCATACGACTATCACCCATGACCTCGCCATTTTTTCTTAGTTGATTAACAACAACTAAAACTCTTGAAAAATAATCCGATATTAATTCGGACTCTTTCATGGAGTGAGATTCGAACTCACCTCTTAGAGTTTGCAACCGCACCTTCTTTACTTTGTCCACGCCTTTGAATGAATTTTACAAAATCTCCCATGCTTGCTTTGCATTAACAGCTCCCGATATCTTCTCGAACGACGACTCATCCATTCCTTGATAGATGAGGTAAAGAGCCTTCTTGTCTCTCTTTCTTGAAATGCGCAACACATCTTTTTCATTTTGCGGAAGAGCCGCTTCATCTTCCGGTTCAACATAACCTTTATCTACTATCTCCCAAGCATCTTGTGAACCTAGTAACGTCTTGATGCTCCAATTTTCATAGTTATCTTTAGTGAGTTTAGGGACGTGAAAAGGAAACATTTCACTAGCCATTAGAATCTTATAGCTCTGATACCACTTTGTTGGAAATGATTTTGGAGTTAATGGTCTAAATGGGTATTGAAAATGATTTGAGAATGGGCTCACAAACACTCAACTGTGGTTTAAGAGAAATGAAATTTTATTGCTCTCAAAAACTTTGTTTGGTGGTACAAGACCTTACTTCTTACACACACTCCCTTTAATTCTCACCTTACCACTAACTTTGGTTTTCACCCAATTACATCTTCCCCATGATTTCTATTGCCCTATTTATAGGAGCTCTTAACCAACTCTTCACTACCCTAGTTTGGTCTAGAATATTCATGACTCATTCACTTTACAACTAACTAGAATATTCTAGATAACTTGGGCTCTAATAGCCATGAAGTCTCTAGATGGACTAGAGTATTATGGACTAATCTACAATATACTAGTTGGGCCTAGATAATTCTAGACACTTCTAAACTAAAATCAAGTTTACATTTTTAACAATTTTTCCGTCACCTTCATCGTAGATGCAAGCTCTGTAACAAAGTAAATGGATGTGAAATTTTATTTATTAACTTCAGAAAAATGGTACCGATAAAAAATAAATTATAAAAGTTTTAGTTGGATTATATATTTACCTGGAGCAACATATCCATAGGTTCCTGCAACGGTGGTCCAATTCGTTGAATCCGGCATCAAAATCCTTGCCGTACCAAAATCAGAAACTCGGGTTTCCCATTCAGAGTCCACCAAAATATTGTTGCTAGTTATATCCCTGTGAACTATTGTTGAATGCAATCATGGTGCATGTAAGCAAGTGCCTCAGCTGTTCCCTTGATGAACCTTACCCTCTCTATCCAGTCGAACTCCATTTCTTGTTCCCCATCACATAAAACATTTTTCAGACTTCCCCTTTCTATGAACTCATAAACCAAAAATGAGATTTCCATTTCAGGATAAGATCAGAAACCGAAAAGCTTGAAAATATTTCGATGTCGGATTTCTGTCAGTGCATGAACTTCACTTTAAAATGACTTGTGATCGAATATCTCAGAATCTTCATCCAAAGAATGAAATTTCTTCACAGCAACAATTTGACTTGTTGACAGTTCCGCTTTATACACACTCCCATATCCTCCCGTACCAAAGCAATATTTAGTATCAAAATTCTCGGTTGCTTCAATAATGTCTTCAAACACTATTTTTCCATCGTAATTCCATATTGAAAATAAATTTCCACCGATATTGGTGGTTGTAGCTTGGTCTGTAGTCCTGGAGTTTGTTACTGATCTTTATCGATGAAACAAAATGGCAAAAACTATGAATAAAAGAAACAACGAATCAATCAATGGAAGTAGGATTATTAGCAAAAGTTTGTTATTATTGGCCTATTTTCTTCCGATCACAACTGAGGAGTTACATGGATTTATACCTCTAAAATTAATATCACTTAACCCTTGGTTGTCCCTTAGTGCATCAATTGGAGCATCCACAAAGGCCTTGGTATTTGGAATAGGACCGCTCAACTCATTGTACAATGATCAAGCTGAGCATTTGATCAAATGAAGATGGAATTGAGCCGAAAAGCTTGTTGTGGGATAAATTTAACCTTTCCAACTTGTTTAATCTACCAAGAGCTGATGGTATCTCTCCATTCAAATCATTATAACTAAGATCTAACAAAAACTGTAACGAATCCAGGTTTCCGATATGAGGTGGGATGCTTCCATTAAAATTGTTTGTACCCAAATATAAAGATAATAACGTTTTACATTCCCCTAGTTGTTTTGGTATTGACCCAATGAGTTTATTTTTCGATAGATCGAGATATTGAAGGTTGGAAAATTTTCCAATTTCAGAAGACAACCTACCGGAGAGCTGGTTATTACTCAAATCTAAATGAATTAGTGAAGACATATTCGACAACTCCGTAAGAATTTCTCCTACTAAGTTATTTAAATCAAGATAAAGTTCCTTTAAAATCATCAAGTTTCCCAAATCTGATGGTATTGTACCAGTTATATAAGATACATAATGACCTTAGTTTTCCAATATCTTTAGGGATGTCACCAGTAAGTTGATTTGCATGAACTGATAAAAATGTGAGGTTGGTCATGTGGCATATAGAAGTAGGGATGATACCAATGAGATTATTTCCACACACATGAAAGGTAGTAAGAGGTCGTAACCTTCTTATATCTTGAGGAATGATGGCTGAAAGTTCGTTATCAGATAAGTCAAGAGTGTTCAAGCTAGTTAAATTAGTTAAAGAAGTGGGGATTGAACCATTGAGATAGTTGTCGTACAAATCTAAGATGGTAAGAGAACTTAATCTTCCGATATCTCAAGGTATGATGCTAGAAAGTCGATTATTATTTAGTCGAAGAAACGCTAGACTAGTCAAATTGGTCAATGAAGTTGGGATTGAACCTTTGAGATTGTTGTTGGACAAAGACAAGAGGGTAAGAGAAGTCAGTTTGCCAGTTTCTCGAGGGATGGATCCACTGATTTGATTTCGAGAAAGTCTTAAAATTTTCACACTAGTGAGAGAACCTATTGCTGGCGGAATAGTTCCAAAAATTTTATTCAAGGAAAGATCAAGGTGGACGAGGGTTGAAAGATAAATGATTTGGGAGGGACTTTTTCCAAAAAGTTCATTCCGGCTCAAGTCAAGACTAACAAGGTTTGAAAATATGAGAAATTGAAATTATTGAGCGTACCTTGCAAACCAAAACCTGTTACATTCAGTTCGGCAACATTTCCCTCGTTGTTACAAGTGATCCCATACCACTTGCATGGACTCGTTGTACTCACAATATAATTCATCTTCCATGAAGATATGCGAGAATGATTTTTGTTGACAAGTGTAGATTTTCATTTCAAAAGAGCATCTACTTCTTGTTCAACAGTTACTAGTTGTAAATGTTGTTTTGTATTAGTGGAAGCAAAAGAAGAACCATATGCAAAATGAAGAACACCGTGAGATGAAACCAATAATAGAACCAAGACTAGTAAACTATCAGAGGAAGCTTTTTTTCATTGCGACATTTTGAAAGCAGAAGAGCTTTACTTTGTGGCTGATATGATCAGCTAATTAAGCAGAGGGGGGGGGGGGTTCTTATAATAAAATCTTGTTTTATTTTATTTGGAAGACTTCAGGTGGATATTTTTTGTATATGGTCTACAGACACACACAATAGGGCTTTGTGTGGTTGAGTGCAAATTTCATCCAAACTTATAAGAAGGGAAATAATTATAAGAAGTGCAATATCACCATCTCCACAACTATAGCCGCCAATGAATGGATTGAAGATATAACCTCGACAAAGAATGTACTACAATTAAGATCTGTCGGCTGATAACTACGACCTATAAGATTCAAACTTGAAATATATCACACCTCTGACTATCAGAGAAATACATACAAATCTGATTCCCATAAACATGTATTTAGCATAAATTCATTTAAGTTATTTTCCAAGTGATCATGACTAGAAGTAATTTATATATCTATCGTGATGATATTTCAATTTACCATTCGCATGATACTAGTTCTCAGTTCTCTATACTAGATAGATAGTAAGAGTTGATGCACCATTAATGCTAAGCGTTTAACCTTAATTCACCATTAAGACTTGCGTGAATTATATTTGAAGTTGTCTTCGCCATCGTTTTCGACTTTTTGTACAAAGGAAGTTTTTTTTCAAAATTATTTAATGAGGGTGGAAGACACAGTACCGTTGAATATATATCTTGCCATAGAGTGCTTTGTATGATGAGTCCATCGATAGCTGACGTGAATGATTATGGCAGGTAGTATCGTAATATAGAGGATGCTTTGCTGGATACAAATTACCCATTGCTAATATCCCCATAATAACCACGAAGAATCACCATAATAAATTCTAAAAATAGATTTATTTACTTTTAGACATGAAATTTGTCCACCTAGCATTTTACTCACGAGATCCCACCCAAGAGGATATTCACAAGGTATCACAATGCGTGCCACACAGAAGCCTCTACAAGTTCGCTTTTGGCGGTGAAACCCGTCTGAAGAAATCCCTCGCACTGGTAAACAAGCTTGCACTGGAAGAGCTCGTTGAGGTCATCAGGTTTGCGAGGAGAAGAGGGATTTGATTTTAGCTGGAAGGGATCGCGACAGACTTTTGGAAGTTATGTTTGAAGAAACGACTGAAGTTCAAGCCCTTGTGGGGTAGATGTTGCTGCAAATGCACCTGGTGTTGCTGCTCCTGATGCTGGTCATTTTCACAGTCTCCATAATATTTATTGCACTTATTTCCAGTAAGGGTAATATATTCATTTTCTCAGTCTGTAATATTTACTTTACTTAATTTCGATGTCGGGTCATTTTCATTGTCTCCATAATATTTATTGCACTTATTTCCAGTAAGGGTAATATGGTGTGTAATATTTACTTTACTTATTTCCAATAAAGGTAGTCTGGTTATTTTCGTAGTCTCCATAATATTTCCTTGTACTTATTTCCAGTAAGGGTAATATGGTTATTTTCACAGTTTGTAATATTTACTTTAGTTATTTCTGATAAGGGTAGTCTGATCATTTTTATAGTTTCCAGAATCTTTATTGCACTTATTTACAATAAGGGTAATATGGTCATTTTCACAGTATGTAATATATACTTTATTTATTTCCGATAAGAGTAGTCTGGTCATTTTCATAGTCTCCATAATATTTATTTCACTTATTTCCAGTAAGGGTAATATGGTCATTTTCACAGTCTGTAATATTTATTTTATTGATTTTCGGTAAGGGTAGTATGGCATTTTCACTGTGTCCATAATATTTATTGCATTTATTTCCAATAAAGGTTATATGGTCACCTGTAATATTTACTTTACTTATTTTCGATAAGGGTAGTCTGGTCATTTTCACATTTTCCAGAATATTCACATCATTTATTTCCGGTAAGTTTAACTTGTCATTTTCATAGTTTTCAGAATTTTTGTTGCACTTATTCTGATAAGGGTAGTCTGGTCATTTTCACAATCTTCGAAATAAGTAGATATTTTGTTGTGGTTTTGTGGACAAAAAATCGGGAGAAAAGGTTGGTATTTGTCCAAGTCAAATTTCCTACAAATTCATGACTTGTTGTCTCGGTCTTGATCCTAAAAGTTAAACATATATATATATATATATATATTGGTTTTTAGAAGTTAAATTAAATGTTATTTTGTATAAATGTTGCGAAGTAGTGACAAGAAAAATCCTAAGAGTTATTAATATGAGACTGTTTTAGATGTGGTGAAATTTTTGGGATCATTTTAGATTATAATTGTGATTGTCTGGATAATTGTCAACAAATATTATTGTTACTAATAAAATAATTTAATATTTGTAATTATTATCACGAAAACAAAATTCATTAACAATTATAATTATTGAGGGACTTATTACAGATATATAAATGGCTGAAAAATAAACTGAAACAAGTTACACCGTGATAAAATTCTTATTTTAATATTGTGTCGAGGCCTACACCGTGATAAACTTTTAATATACTTTCTATTTGAACATTCTAGAAGACCTACTGTATTCTAGAAGATCTACTGTAGGAGCCTACTAGAAAACCGACTAGGCTAGATATTTCTACCATCTAACTACTTATTTACTCTAGATAATTCTATAGACTGTTTACATACTAAGTATCTAAAGAACCAACTAAACAAATCTAGTTTATTCTAGCTACTACTTACGGGGTTTTGTACTCTAGACATTACTAGAGCATTTCCAAGACAACCTAGATATTTCTAGGATTATCTAGATATGTGTTAACACCTAGCCAAAATCGGTGGGGATATCCAACATAGCCATCCAACTTAAATTTCCAACTACTACAAGAAGTTCCTATTGAATGATACACTTTTAAATCAATGGAATTACGTCCAATTGGTGCAACCAAAATTATCTTCCATAATTAATCTCCTCTATCGCCAAGTTCGATAAACTTGCTGAGGTATCCAACGTACAATTTAGGTGCTATATTTGTATAGAAGATGACATATTGATGTATAAATTTGATCTCTTGTCCGGTTTTTCTTATCAAAAAAGTCGACGTGTACCTAATGGATAAATTTGATCTTTGATTTGCATTACAACTCACGAATCAATGCATAGAACTCCTACAAGATAACCTGCTTGGAAGATAAAGGGACCAAATCAGCCAACACAATTTTGTATACTTATATTCATTGAAGCGTCCAGCTATAACCTAACTCCATCTTTAGAAGTACAGCCAGGTATGGGGAATTATATCATCACGTAGTCTTCTCCATATACTTTGGCCCTTTCCATAGGTGCGCAAGAAGTTGACACATCAAAGCTACGTACACCAGTAAGTTAAAATGTTTCATCACTATCTATACTTGTTCTTTATCAGAAATTTTCACAAAGACATCTAGTTGACATCGTTAAAACTTAAAAGTCGAGTTTCCGAGTGAACAAATTTCGTAAATGTACAATGTATGTGCAGTTCTTCATTCTACTACTTGGAATTCTTTCATGCTCTTGGCTTTATATGCTTCAGTAGCTGGTGAAAAATTGATCAAAATAAAAAAAGATTTTTAGTAAGTAATCATATTTAACGAGGATAAGTAAGTTTGCAGGTAATCTTTTTTAAACGATGATCCGAATAAACTCTTATCAAGATAAAAAAAAAACAGCCTAACCAACCATGCATAGGGCACATGTTAACGAAAGGATCTGAGTCTTTTAATGCAGTGCAAATAGGGTATCCAAACACCCTTCCTATCAAGTGATCTCTGTTTCTGTTTAGGAAACATAACTAAAAACTTTCATTGATTTCAAATATAGAACTAGATATGTGGAGTTTATATATTTTTTCCTCAAATTTTTGGAAAAAAAGGTCCTAATATGGTTCTAATTCGGACTTCCAAAAAAGTCCCAAGTCCCAAGTCTTGTTCCTGGTTTGGTTTCTATAACTCGGCTATAGCCTACGCATAAATATTAATCGTATTCCCTGAATGGGTACTTAAGTTCACATAAACGAGTAATCATATAGAATCTTAAAAACCCCTCTTTGATCATCTTAATTAATTCTTCTCCTTTTTCAGAATTATCTGATCAATGGGTAAACATCCATGCATCGCTTGGGCTCCAATTATATGGGGTAAGTGTCGTGTTTTATTTACGAGAAATAATAAGAAATCCAAGTTATCAATAGTTGACAATGAATCTGTTCACGAGGGACATCCTATCCCTGATCTTCCTTTTCATATCATCACCAACATACTCCTTAGACTTCCCGCAAAGTCCCTCTTCCAGTTGATGCACCATACTAGCTCAACTGCCTTGTTATATGATTTAACCACGGATCCGTACTTTATGCGCGCACACTTAGACCAAGCCCGAGCTACTCCAACCATTGTTGTGCGATCTCTTTCGCAACCCATTGACAATTGCATAGAGCTTTTTCTTTTTGATGATAAAGCTGAGTACGTTGAGGCTACAAGCTTCGATCTTAGTTCATATGGCGAGGAACGCCCAACTGATCTCTGGGGTTCATATGATGGGTTTCTTTTATTCACAAGCCAAGCCAGGCATTTATGGTAATTCTGTATTTGGAACCCGATCACAAAAGAACAAGTAACCGTCACCTTGCCAAGTCGTCGTTTATCTGTCTGTGGATTTTACTTCCATCCATGTAAAAAGGAGTACGAAGATGTTGTATGTAGCTATACCGCACGAAATTTCGACTTTCAGATTCTTAATTTAAGAACTAAGCATAGAAGAAGTGTTGGTAGCGGCTCTTACCCTCCAAGTACAAAAAGACCGTCTGTATTTATCAAAGGGACGTTTTACTGGATGGTGGATTGGTTAGATTATTTCATCTGGAACAACTGTGTTCTCCCTAACCTATCAGACGCAATATTATCATTCAATATTGAAACCGAGGAGTTTAGTACCATGGAATCTGTTGTCCCATGTAATTATACTCCAACGCAAGAAAGATACCCATGAAATGAGTTTCAACTTTTCGATTTGGAAGGCGAATTGAGCCTATTCGATCCTTCGTCAAGAACTGAAGTGGTCATATGGGTGTTTAACAACAATACCAAACGTTGGGATAAGAAACACTCAGTGATTAGTCCCTATCACGAGCAAAAGTGGTATTTCTACTTGTACTTCAACGAATTTGAATACATCAAGATGAAAGGAGAATTCATAGCATATCACTGCTGGGGTACAAGAAAACCATATATTTACAATGTAAGTTCTGGAACTTGGAAGCTGTTTGAAATTAAGGGATTTGAAAGAGATTGCACCACAACAATTCATACTCAAAGTCTTGTCTCATTGGATGCTGCAGATTCAGTTATACCACTAGAAAATATTGATGTATAAATTTGATCTCTTGTCTGGTTTTTTCTTTATTATCAAATGAATCTACATACCTAATGGCTTTTATCTTAGAATTTAGTTGATTTATATTTTATACACGTCTTTATTAGCATTACAAAAAAGTAAATAACAAAAGAATAGAAAACAAAATAAAACCTTTGACATTGGGAGGATTGGACCAACTCAGCCATATCAACATTGTAGGGATGGAAGGCAGATAAGTAATAACGAAATAAATTAAGATAGATGTTAAAACTACACATAGAAAATTCTTTTCCCTAAAAAGGTTTGTTTGGACGAAGGAAAAATTATTTTGTGGGATCACAAAATTGACTAAAAAACTCATATATTATTTTTGGTGTGTCAAATAGACATGTAAAAAAAAGATACTCTTCTAATATTTTAGGATTTAAAAGATATTGTTCTAATATTCTATTTGGTTATTTTGCCCAGAAAACTTTATAACAACGGACTAAAGCGCCCTCTCTATATATTTATTAGAATTTAACTAACGTGTTCTATATTTCTATTGCATTCACAAGTCTACTGGTCAGTTCCTTACAGTGCTCGGAGACTTGTACGATCCATGAATATATAATTCATAAAGCATTAGGAAATGCCCTAAGTACTACTAGATATAGAAAAAAGGAAAATGATTTGTGAATATAAGACGTGTCAATTAGTTGATAGATGCTAACTAACTAATGCATGTCAGCCACAATACTACAATAATGATTGTACTTGGGAAAAATAAAATAGTGTGTAATATTAATTGAATAAAGTAAAAGAAGAGTTGGTAGCTGTTGGGTGTTTTTTTTTGAGGTGAAAAATTAGGATAAAGATCCGTTAAACGTGTAGTTCGCGACATTGAATCAAGTACGATCCGAAAATTTCATACTCAATTAGTAAGTTAATTAAGTTACTGAGGTGCAGATGATATTCAATGGGATTGACACAAGTTTTCTTTATAAAATCAAGTACACCGTATACTAAACCTTGAAATTTATCCTAGTTTAAACTTGATGAAACCAATTTTATCCTTGTATAAACATGGATGGAACCATGCACATCACAAAATAAACCCGGATGAAACTAGCTTCATTTTAGCTTTAAAATAGATGAATACAAATTTCAACTGAATATAAAACAGGATGAAACTAGTTTCATGCCAATTAAATATGAATAAAAACAAATTTATGGAAATCTAAAACAAGATGATACCGGTTTCACCCTAGCAATTTTTGAATAATTTATTTTTTCTCATTTTATTCAGGATGCATCCAGTTTCATCCTACCTATTTTTTGAATAATTTCTTATATCTTAGTTTAAGTCAGAATCCAACCAGTCTCATCGCAGCAAAAAAATTTTGATTTTTTTTTTCGAATTTAGTATCAACAATAGGTCTTGTTTAGTAGATATGCTCATACCCTTTCCAAAATTATAAGTTTCATTAAAATACGACTTATATTTCATAAGTTGTGAATTTTTTCGTGATTAATTTTAAATTGATAAGAAAAAAAAAGTAAACTAGAGAGAGAGAAATGGATAAAAAGAAGAAAAAAAAAGAGGTGAAGGGTATACGTGTCTGTGAGATATAGTTTTCATTTTACCCAACCATGATTTTACTTGTCTTTTACAACCGCACCTTATGTTCTTTTGGGCATTTGACCCATTTTCTCTTCCGGGATACCTCTCTCCCCCTCATTCTAATCACTGCATTTGTACCAATGGACACATTTTTGTGTCCGATTTGTCTCGATTCTATATATTGTTAGGTTTCATTTTTGTACTTATTATGGTGTTTTTTGTGTGTGTTATTTTTGGCCAATAAACATTTTGGAAAAAATTGATTCGAAAATTTGTTAAAGGCATCATGGGGAATTACTAAAGGCACCCATAATTTGGATAAGGGGCACCTCAATCAATAAGAGGCACCCAAGCTATTAAAGGCACCCGAGGTTTGGTTCAGAACACTTCATCTTCAATATTTGAATTCTGGTTTTTGGCGAGAAATAAAGAACAAAATTAGGTTTCGATTTTTTGGACATCTTTTGGACTGATTCAATCCCTGGGTTTGGTACAGGTGAACTCTAGTTAACTAAACAGACCTGGTATATGAGTTTGATTCAACTAAATTTGAGCAGATAGTTGGGTATTTGAAGAAACAGAGTCTCGGTTTTGCTTCTCTCCTTCCCGTGTTTCTATACGCTTGGCATGTATTCATAGAAGTCCTGACACACAATCTTTAATGAGTTTGCAACGAATTGGAGTGTGTAAGCATTAGGTGGCAAAGTGAAGGATGAAAGAAAAGGAAGATTTCACGTAAAACATGGAAGAAATTCCTGTATCCTGCATTGAGAGTAAAAGAAAATATTTTCATTGATTGTTGCGATATTTTGAAATACCTCGTGGTTTGGTAGTTCTGATTGAGATTGATAAGTTTATTTATCCAGTGGATTTCGTTGTTATAGATACTCAGCCTGTTCAGGACTCTAGTGCACAAATACTAGTGATTTTAGGTCGCTCATTCTTAGTGACAACTAACGCTATCATCAACTGTAGGACCGGACTTATGAACATATCATTTGGTAATATTACCACTGAACTAAATGTATTTAATGCTACCAAACAACAGTCTGATGATTTAGAGGAATTGAATATGACTAACCCTTTAGTTCAGGATCTAGTTCAGGATAATTGGGATGAAACTTTATTTGGCGATTCTCGAGATGAATTTGATGAGACAATTATCTTAGGTCAGATATATGACCAGACTTAAGAACTAGAAGAAGCTCTCGGATATTTTAAAGACTCTATAGACCCGTAAATTCAAGCCATAGTTAAAGGTCTTACGGAGAGTAATGATTACCCTAAGTTTGGTGGTTGTGATGGTTCAAATGATCGTCAATTATCCCCATTAGAAGTCCCTAACTTGGGACTCGAGATTTGTGCCTCTAAGGTATTACTTGAGTTTCTTCAAAAGGCAAAACTTAAAAAAAAAAAACAAAAGTGAGTCTACATTATATGTATAAACAAAAGGTACGTCTATTTTCATCGTTGCTTTATATGTTGATGATCTTATTTTTATGGGTAATGATGCTCATATGATTGATAAATTCAAGAGAGATGATGAAATATGATATGAGTGACATGGGTTTGCTCAAGTACTTCCTTGGTACTGAAGTTCATCAAAATGAAGATGGAGTGTTCATTTATCAAAGCATGTATGCCCAAAAGGTATTGAAGAAATTTGGTATGCTTGGTTGTAATCCCACATCAACACCACGTATAGTGAATGAGAAACTAAGAAAGATGATGGTGAGAGAAAAGTTGATGAGACTTACTATAGAGGTCTCATTGGAATCTTATATTGTACCTTACACATACAATACCCGACATCATGTTTGCTTTAAGCATGTTTTCTATGTTCATGAGTTCACCTAGTCATCTACATCTTGGCGCGACAAAGAGGTTGTTCAGGTATATACGAAAAACAATGAATTTTGAATCATGTATTCAAGAAACTTGGATGTCAAATTAGTTGGCTATTGTGATAGAGACTTTGGAGGATATATTGATGACATGAAGAGTACATCGGGGTATGATTTTTCTCTTGGTTAGTGTATATTTTCTTGGGCATCAAAGAAACAACCAACCGTAGCTCTATCCACTACGGAAGTGAAGTATATTTCGGCATCAATAGCTAAATCTCATGTTGCATTGATAAGAAGAATCATAGAAGACATCCAAGATAAACAAGAAAGGTGTACCGAAATTTTTTGTGACAACAAATCAGCATTTGCTACGTCCAGAAATTCGATTGAGCATTATAGAGAAAGGCACATCAAACTCAGATATCACTTTGTTCGAGAAGTGGTTGAAGATGGTGAGATAAAACTCAAGTATTGCAAGACGGAAGACCAATTGGAAGACATATTCATCAAAGCACTTCCCAAAGACAAGTTTCAAATTTTTCGTGAGCTACTAGGAGTTGTAGAACATCACATTAAGGAGGAGATCGTTCGTTAATGTAATGTTTAAAATGTAAGATTAATTAGTAGTAAGTTAGTGAGTGTACATGAGTGTTCCACATGCTTTTGTATTAGGTTTTATGTATGCCTAGTATATACATAAAGAGAGGAAGAAAGAGAAACTAATCTAATGAAATAGAATTGAGTAGAAGAGGTAGAGATTATCCAAGAGCCTTCACCTCCATTCAACAAAATTACTTCAAATCTCTTTACAAATTCAATCATAAAACCAACAGAAAATTCAAAATTGTGTTTTAAGAAGTTCAGAGAATATCATTCGTAGACAGATTTTGTTAAAAATTTCATGGAAGGGTCTTGGGTTGAAAGTTTACGTTTTTGTTTGTGTGTTTGTGGTATACTAGTTAACATTTCAGTTGTGACTGCCATCTACATGTGTGACTCTGGAAAGGTTCCATGTCTGAGCTTCTCTAAGGATGTCACAGTCTTGTTTAATCTTTTGATGGGTTCAGCTTATCATTCTTTTGATGGATGCCATATTTTGGATGTTTATATTTTTGTACTTCAGTTAGAGGATTGGTGATTTTTATCTATTAATTCTATTTCACCCCCATAATGTGTTTCTTTGTCATTTTTGCTTTTCTCGTGCACCTTTACGTTTCTTTTCTAGTTTAATTAGCATTCAGTGTTGTAAAACTTAGCATTTTTATTACCTATATTTTAGGGAGTTGGCGTACTTTCTAAAGATGAGCCTGCTAGGGATCCAAGTAACATAGTATTATTCAAGAATCCATTTTTAGCTGGACTGTTCGAAAATTAATTTTGAAGCTTCTCGGATAGATAAAAGGGTTTATGTTGGTTTTATATTAGTTTTTCATTTATCAAATTGGAACTTTTGCAGGAGGAAAGTCAAGATAAAAGACTTTCTATAAGAAGCTGAAGTGTATTACAATTTACAAGCAGTGTAGTGGACACGAAAGAGGTTCCGGATCTCTATTCCCAAAAATCCCTATTCTTTTATTTCACCCAATCTCCATTCGTCACCTGTCTATGTTTTTAACTAACAAAACTTTCGGTTTTGCAAAATATATTGTTGACTAATTTAACGATTTTATGAAGAGAAAAAAAAAGGAAACAATGTAGATTTTCCTTATATCATTTTTCTACCACTAGCATACTCCCTAATATTATCGTCTTTTTTGCAGCCCATCAATTATTTATTTTTTGTTTTTGTTCATGGAGCATTAGCAGGTAACATTTCTTGCCTACAATTTTTTTTTATAATTCTTTGCTTGTGCATAATTATATTCATCATTATAAATGAAAAGTATAATTAATTTTTGGAATCTGGTTAAATACATTTGATTTGTATATACTTGAAGACAATCTCTACTGAATTATATTAATGTTACCTAATCTCAGTTTTTTCATTTTAATTTTTATAGACAATCTATGAAGATGAATATTGGAAATTGGTTCACACATAGGTCTACATTGGATTTTGATAGCAGTATAAATCTAAAGTTTCCTACACAATATAAAACCTATGATGAAATGACTAGTCCTGTAAATTTTATTTACCGTCTCAATCTAGTTTACTCTAAAATTCGTAAGGAACAAGTTCCAATAATCGGGATGGAATTTGAAACTGAAGAGGAAACCAACTACCGAGAGCAGACTGCAGAAAATAATGTATTATAACATCGGCGTTATGTGATATTAACATCCCAAGAACCAATCTCAGATATGATATGATGTTTAATAAGTGAGCAATCTTTTTTTTGATCGGAAGAGAAGTTTGTACATTTAAATCTACTAGTGGTAGAATAAAATGAAAAGAAGAAAAAAATAGCAAAACAAAATTACAAAAAAATTGAATTCCAGTTACACATAATTGTGTTCGAAAAGTGCAAATGAACTCGATGCCCTGCTGCTGCCTCCCAAGCCAAAACAGAAGACTTAGCATCATAGATAAGATCATCATCTGTTTTGTAAAGATAATGTTCTTCAAATCTTCTACACTTCCTTTCTTTCTAAATGGTGCTCACAATAGCCGACGGAATTAAACCCCAGACGTAGTTTCCAAAGCTTGAAAAATGACTAGGACGCCAAAATTCAGCTAGAGTTCTCATGGAGTTAGGCACTACCCAAACCAAACCTGTACTAGGAATGAGACCCGACCGAATCTTGTATGCGATCTTACAATGTAGAAAAAGATGATCTTGTGACTCAAGACCTATTCCATATAAAAGATTGTTGGCAATCTTCTAGACATTTATGTTTGTTAATTGTGTTTGAGCCTGGAAAAGTCCACCCTTTGCATGATTTGAGCTTTTGTCTGATGTAATCATAATTCGGTATAGTAGTCGTTGGTTAGGCTCACGTTATATATGACTGTTATCACCATTGCTACATATTGTGGTTGTAACAGATAAGAGAATGCTCAAACAAACAAAATAACAAAACAAAAAAAACCTTGTATTCAAAAAAACAAATTCTCGATCAGTTGTAACCTTAAACTCCTGTAAAAGGATAATCCTTGAGTTCATACAAAAGTGAAGTGGACGAAGTCCATGCTTCATCTTTTGTTGGAATGATCTTTATCCATATTCCAACAAAAAAAATAAAAATATCATTCTATCAATAGATGAATGTGGTACCAGGGAGTATGCTAGGGGTAGAAAATGATATAAGGGAAATTTGAGTTGTTTCCTTTTTTTCCTCTTCAGTAAATATTTAATTTAGTAAACAATATATTTTGCAAAACCGTAAGTTTTTAAGTTAAAAATTTAGACACGTCGATTGGAGACTGGGTGGAACAGCGGAATAGAGAGATTTCGTAATAGAGGATCCGGAGCCCACAAAAAGATGCCTCGGCGAAGGAGATGGCAGAGGCGTCATGCACTTTTTTAGTGGGTATGTTCCTAATTTTTTTGGTTAACTATTTCTATTCAATTGAAGATGGAAAGAAAGAAAATGTTTTTTTGTAATATCTTGGTGGAGCTGTTTTCTTGGTTATGCATATATGATTTGAAAAAGGTATAAACAAAAATATATTACCTACTGTGATATAAAATGTATATCTTCGATTCAATGACGTAGATGAGACTTTGTTATTATGTTTTAGCAGCCTATATCTCGTTTCATTCACATACTCGGCCTTTTAATATAGAGGCACATCTTCGATAAGATAAACATGCCAAAGTCCCAGAAGAGTTAATCTGGATTCTGAACGACAAGGAAATGGGAAATTTTTCTCTTATCCTCTGTCGAGAGAATCCTTACTATTGGCTGAATTGCAGAATCCTCACTTGTTTCCTCGTCTACTTTTTCATGTCCAAACTATAAAATTGTTGCACTTACATGTGTGATCAACTTGCCAGTTGTATATGCTTGTAGGCATTGTAAGGATCACCAATCAAAATGTTAGTTTAGTTGGGCATAAGATTTTCATAGCAGAGTTATGGAGCATAATTAACCTTAATTTCTTGAATTTTATTTCTTGTTTTTTTGCAGAATAACTTAGTTATCACTTTGTACCTTATTCTGAAGAGAAAGTTGATCCTGAAACATACCCACAAACACAGTCTTAGACTTTGGAGGCCTCGAGCTAATACTTGCCGACCGCCAATCTTATTTGGACTAGGATATAAAACCTTTTCTTGGGGCTTCGACAGTTAATATAATGAGATATCACATGAAGTTTGCTAAGACAAAATGAGGTCTTTTTGTGGTTCTTTCAAGGCCTTACGCGCCTCCCTAAGTAGAGGTCTTATGCATCCTCCCCCTGTTTAATAGGTCTTATCCTTCCCCCGGGGTACTATTTTTGGTCGGTCGACAAAATATCAGGAGACCATTACCCTTTCAAGTAATAGTCCATTGATCTTGCCTTATCATCTTTCACATTATTGCCTCGGCAGGATATTTCTCACGCGACGATGCGACATGCCTAGATACTCCCTTGAATAGAATCCCCATGACATTGCCGTCTTTGACATAATTCATCTCCCTAGTGGAAGGTGTCGTCCTTTATATTCCCCCTTATTTCCCCTTCAAGGAAGCTTACCCCTAACGGGTTAGGTTGGGCTCTTCCCATCCGGTGATACCAACAATAAGTTTCTTTCGTGACCTCTTATGCCTCCACCGATATAACTTGTGGTTACGAGATCACACCCCAATTGGGGTTTCTTGAGGATTGAGTGTATCATAGCCAGGACTTGCCAAGAATGGCTAGAAACGCTCCAGACGCCCAGGCACGCTTGGCTCAACCGTGTACCGCGGCCCCCTGATCGAGTTTGTACACTCCTTAGGAGAGAACTTATTACCTTGGGCTTGTGGCCCAAGAGTTTCTGCTGGATAAGATTTTGTTTCTCCCCGAACTATCCATGGATCAGGTTCTAGGATGGTATTTCTTTCCCCTGAGACATGCATTACTAGGTTTTCCCTAATTATGACGCGCGTTAGGTCTTATTTGTATTGCCTCGTGCATTTACGCGAACTATGATGCACGCCACAATTGGATGCCTAGCTTCCCTATTTAGGGGTTTTAACATTTATTGCCTCCTATTGAGGTCTTATCTCATAAGGTCTTATTTTTTTCCTTTTACTTCTACTTGTCATTATTTTCTCTCTTATTGTTGCCTTTTTCTTCTTTGCTTTTCTTTGTGTCTCTTCTTTTCATCTATCTATTCTTGTTGTAGCGTTCTATTTCTCTTGATATGAGTTTGTAGTTGTGAGTTTCTCTAGGTGCGTTTATATCGCCCTTGATTAAGAAAGTTGTAGCCTTGGTCCCTTTTCTTCTTATTATGCTGCATTTTGTGCTATATGCGTAAAATCTTGGTTTTGAGAAAAAATAATAAAATAAATAAAATGTGCAGTAGGTAGGGTTCGAGCACAGGAGCTATAGATTGCACCTCGCCTCCTTGTCCATCTGTGTGACCTCTTGTGTGCGATAGAATGATACGATGCTGTAAATTTATCCATATCTTCGTCACAATGTTGTAACTTTATCCATATCTTCTCCCTTGGTAGTTCAAAAATATGTAAAAAATATCCGTGACGGAGAATTCCATCGCGTAATACCAAACTCATAATTTGCGCCCTTGACCAACTGTGCCAGCTTCTGCTTGGGGGTTTTACAAAAATTGGAGTGTCGACGGACTTTATCGCGTGACTTTAAAATCATTCCCTTCACTTGGGACCGTCTGCGCCAACACTGGTTTTGAGAGGAAATACAAGGCAGTCTTCTAATTCTAATTTGCGCCCATTATATTGACAAGATAATCTTCGCCTTTGTCATTGCTGGCGTATCATCGCCCTTACGTTATTCATCGATTGAAGGTTTTTCTTCGCCCTGACTAACTATCTAGATATTTCTAGGATTATCTAGATATGTGTTAAAACCTAACCAAAATCGGTGGTGGATATCCAACATAGCCATCCAACTTAATTTCCAACTACTACACCCAACTACTACGAGAAGTTCCTATTGAATGATACACTTTTAATTCAATGGAATTACAACCCATTGGTGCAACCAGAATTATCTTCCATAATTAATCTCCTCTATCGCCAAGTTCAATAAACATGCTGAGATATCCAACGTACAATTTAGGTGCTATATTTGTATAGTGATGACATATTGATGTATAAATTTGATCTCTTTTCCGGTTTTCCTTATCAAAAGAGTCGACGTATACCTAATGGATAAATTTGATCTTTGATTTGCATTACAACACACGAATCCATGCATAAAAATCCTACAAGAAAACCTGCTTGGAAGATAAAGGGACCAAATCAGCCAACATAATTTTGTATACTTTTATTCATTGAAGCGTCCAGCTATAACCTAACTCCATCTTTAGTAGTACAGCCAGGTATGGGGAATTATATCATCACATAGTCTTCTCCGTATACTTTGGCCCTTTCCATAGGTGCGCAAGAAGTTGACACATCAAAGCTACGTACACCGGTAAGTTAAAATATTTCATAACTATCTATACTTGTTCTTTATCAGAAAATTTCACAAAGACATCTAGTTGACATCGTTAAAACTTAAAGGTCGAGTTACCGAGTGAACAGATTTCATAAATGTACAATGTATGTTCATTTATTCATTCTACTACTTGGAATTCTTTCATGCTCTTGGCTTTATGTGCTTCAGCAGCTGGTGACTTTTACTAAGTAATTGATCAAAAAAAAAGTTTTAGTAAGTAATCATATTTAACGAGGATAAGTAAGTTTGCAGGAAATCTTTTTTAAACGATGATCCAAATAAACTCTAATCAAGATAAAAAAAATGTTCTCTTGGAAAGTCTAGGAAAGTCTTTTATTATGGAAAATACAAGAGTTATAATGGTGATAATTCTCCTTATTCTAAATAAGGGAATGAAAATAATATATATATTCTATTACACCCCCTTAGTCCGAGCGGGAGAGGAGCAAACGCCGAGACTAGACCGAAATCTAACAAATAGATGACGAGGGTGTCCCTTGGTAAAGATGTCAACATACTGGTTTTCAGAGGGGACGTGTAGAACATGAATGTGACCAATACGAACTCGTCCACGTACAAAGTGTATATTAATTTCCGCATGTTTGGTGCGCTGATGTTGGACAGGGTCTCCAAACATATAAATCGCGCTCACATTATCATAATACACATTAGTAGCACGTCGTAGAGGAATATGAAGCTCTAAAAGAAGGTTGCGAAGCCAAGTAGTTTCAGAAACAACATTA